>NW_027618594.1:0-67580 GCF_964187855.1 Myxine glutinosa | reverse complement strand
GAAAAACCACTTTTCGCACTTGTGTTGGTGCAGGAAACCACTTTTGCACTTGTATTAGTGTGGAAAAACTTCTTTTCGCACTTGTGTTAGTGTTGAAAAACCACTTTTCGCACTTGTGTTAGTGTTGAAAAACCACTTTTCGCACTTGTGTTAGTGTTGAAAAACTACTTTTCGCACTTGTGTTGGTGCAGGGAAACCACTTTTGCACTTGTATTAGTGTGGAAAAAACCACTTTTCGCGCTTGTGATAGTGTTGAAAAACCACTTTTCGCACTTGTGTTGGTGCAGGAAACCACTTTTGCACTTGTATTAGTGTGGAAAAACCACTTTTCGCACTGTGTTAGTGTGGCAAAAACCACTTTTCGCACTTGTGTTAATGTTGAAAAACCACTTTTCGCACTTGTGTTGGTGCAGGAAACCACTTTTGCACTTGTATTAGTGTGGAAAAAAACACTTTTTGCACTTGTGATAGTGTTGAAAAACCACTTTTCGCACTTGTGTTAGTGTTGAAAAACCACTTTTCGCACTTGTGTTAATGTTGAAAAACCACTTTTCGCACTTGTGTTGGTGCAGGAAACCACTTTTGCACTTGTATTAGTGTGGAAAAAACACTTTTTGCACTTGTGATAGTGTTGAAAAACCACTTTTCGCACTTGTGTTGGTGCAGGAAACCTCTTTTGCACTTGTATTAGTGTGGAAAAAACACTTTTTGCACTTGTGATAGTGTTGAAAAACCACTTTTCGCACTTGTGTTAGTGTTGAAAAACCACTTTTCGCACTTGTGTTGGTGCAGGAAACCACTTTTGCACTTGTATTAGTGTGGAAAAACCACTTTTCGCACTTGTGATAGTGTTGAAAAACCACTTTTCGCACTTGTGTTGGTGCAGGAAACCACTTTTGCACTTGTATTAGTGTGGAAAAACCACTTTTCGCACTGTGTTAGTGTGGCAAAAACCACTTTTCGCACTTGTGTTAGTGTTGAAAAAGCACTTTTCGCACTTGTGTTGGTGCAGGAAACCACTTTTGCACTTGTATTAGTGTGGCAAAAACCACTTTTCGCACTTGTGTTAGTGTTGAAAAACCACTTTTCGCACTTGTGTTAGTGTTGAAAAACCACTTTTCGCACTTGTGTTAGTGTTGAAAAACCACCTTTCGCACTTGTGTTGTGCAGGAAACCACTTTTGCACTTGTATTAGTGTGGAAAAAACACTTTTTGCACTTGTGTTAGTGTTGAAAAACCACTTTTCGCACTTGTGTTAGTGTTGAAAAACCACTTTTCGCACTTGTGTTAGTGTTGAAAAACCACTTTTCGCACTTGTGTTGGTGCAGGAAACCACTTTTGCACTTGTATTAGTGTGGAAAAAACACTTTTTGCACTTGTAATAGTGTTGAAAAACCACTTTTCGCACTTGTGATAGTGTTGGAAAAACCACTTTTCGCACTTGTGTTGTTGCAGGAAACCACGTTTACACTTGTATTAGTGTGGAAAAAACACTTTTCGCACTTGTGCTAGTGTTGAAAAACCACTTTTCGCACTTGTGTTAGTGTTGAAAAACCACTTTTCGCACTTGTGTTGGTGCAGGAAACCACTTTTGCACTTGTATTAGTGTGGAAAAAACACTTTTTGCACTTGTGTTAGTGTTGAAAAACCACTTTTCGCACTTGTGTTGGTGCAGGAAACCACTTTTGCACTTGTATTAGTGTGGAAAAACTTCTTTTCGCACTTGTGTTAGTGTTGAAAAACCACTTTTCGCACTTGTGTTAGTGTTGAAAAACCACTTTTCGCACTTGTGTTAGTGTTGAAAAACTACTTTTCGCACTTGTGTTGGTGCAGGAAACCACTTTTGCACTTGTATTAGTGTGGAAAAACCACTTTTCGCGCTTGTGATAGTGTTGAAAAACCACTTTTCGCACTTGTGTTGGTGCAGGAAACCACTTTTGCACTTGTATTAGTGTGGAAAAACCACTTTTCGCACTGTGTTAGTGTGGCAAAAACCACTTTTCGCACTTGTGTTAATGTTGAAAAACCACTTTTCGCACTTGTGTTGGTGCAGGAAACCACTTTTGCACTTGTATTAGTGTGGAAAAAACACTTTTTGCACTTGTGATAGTGTTGAAAAACCACTTTTCGCACTTGTGTTAGTGTTGAAAAACCACTTTTCGCACTTGTGTTAATGTTGAAAAACCACTTTTCGCACTTGTGTTGGTGCAGGAAACCACTTTTGCACTTGTATTAGTGTGGAAAAAAACACTTTTTGCACTTGTGATAGTGTTGAAAAACCACTTTTCGCACTTGTGTTGGTGCAGGAAACCTCTTTTGCACTTGTATTAGTGTGGAAAAAACACTTTTTGCACTTGTGATAGTGTTGAAAAACCACTTTTCGCACTTGTGTTAGTGTTGAAAAACCACTTTTCGCACTTGTGTTGGTGCAGGAAACCACTTTTGCACTTGTATTAGTGTGGAAAAACCACTTTTCGCACTTGTGATAGTGTTGAAAAACCACTTTTCGCACTTGTGTTGGTGCAGGAAACCACTTTTGCACTTGTATTAGTGTGGAAAAACCACTTTTCGCACTGTGTTAGTGTGGCAAAAACCACTTTTCGCACTTGTGTTAGTGTTGAAAAAGCACTTTTCGCACTTGTGTTGGTGCAGGAAACCACTTTTGCACTTGTATTAGTGTGGCAAAAACCACTTTTCGCACTTGTGTTAGTGTTGAAAAACCACTTTTCGCACTTGTGTTAGTGTTGAAAAACCACTTTTCGCACTTGTGTTAGTGTGAAAAAACCACCTTTCGCACTTGTGTTGGTGCAGGAAACCACTTTTGCACTTGTATTAGTGTGGAAAAAAACACTTTTTGCACTTGTGTTAGTGTTGAAAAACCACTTTTCGCACTTGTGTTAGTGTTGAAAAACCACTTTTCGCACTTGTGTTAGTGTTGAAAAACCACTTTTCGCACTTGTGTTGGTGCAGGAAACCACTTTTGCACTTGTATTAGTGTGGAAAAAACACTTTTTGCACTTGTAATAGTGTTGAAAAACCACTTTTCGCACTTGTGATAGTGTTGAAAAACCACTTTTCGCACTTGTGTTGTTGCAGGAAACCACGTTTACACTTGTATTAGTGTGGAAAAAAACACTTTTCGCACTTGTGCTAGTGTTGAAAAACCACTTTTCGCACTTGTGTTAGTGTTGAAAAACCACTTTTCGCACTTGTGTTGGTGCAGGAAACCACTTTTGCACTTGTATTAGTGTGGAAAAAAACACTTTTTTGCACTTGTGATAGTGTTGAAAAAACACTTTTCGCACTTGTGTTAGTGTTGAAAAAACCACTTTTCGCACTTGTGTTGGTGCAGGAAACCACTTTTGCACTTGTGTTAGTGTGGAAAAACCACTTTTCCCACTTGTGTTAGTGTTGAAAAACCAATTTTCGCACTTGTGTTAGTGTTGAAAAACCACTTTTCGCACTTGTGTTGGTGCAGGAAACCACTTTTGCACTTGTATTAGTGTGGAAAAAACACTTTTTGCACTTGTGATAGTGTTGAAAAACCACTTTTCGCACTTGTGTTGGTGCAGGAAACCACTTTTGCACTTGTATTAGTGTGGAAAAACGACTTTTTGCACTTGTGTTAGTGTTGAAAAACCACTTTTCGCACTTGTGTTAGTGTTGAAAAACCACGTTTCGCACTTGTGTTAGTGTTGAAAAACCTCTTTTCACACTTATGTTGGTGCAGGAAACCACTTTTGCACTTGTATTATTGTGGAAAAAACACTTTTTGCACTTGTGTTAGTGTTGAAAAACCACTTTTCGCATTTGTGTTAGTGTTGAAAAACCACTTTTCTCACTTGTGTTAGTGTTCAAAAACCACTTTTCGCACCTGTGTTGGTGCAGGAAACCACTTTTGCACTTGTATTAGTGTTGAAAAACCACTTTTCGCACTTGTGTTAGTGTTGAAAAACCACTTTTCGCACTGGTGTTGGTGCAGGAAACCACTTTTGCACTTGTATTAGTGTGGAAAAACCACTTTTCGCACTTGTGTTAGTGTTGAAAAACCACTTTTTGCACTTGTGTTAGTGTTGAAAAACCACTTTTCGCACTTGTGTTGGTGCAGGAAACCACTTTTGCACTTGTATTAGTGTGGAAAAACCACTTTTCGCACTTGTGTTAGTGTTGAAAAACCACTTTTCGCACATGTGTTAGTGTTGAAAAACCACTTTTCGCACTTGTGTTGGTGCAGGAAACCACTTTTGCACTTGTATTAGTGTGGAAAAACTTCTTTTCGCACTTGTGTTAGTGTTGAAAAACCACTTTTCGCACTTGTGTTAGTGTTGAAAAACCACTTTTCGCACTTGTGTTAGTGTTGAAAAACTACTTTTCGCACTTGTGTTGGTGCAGGAAACCACTTTTGCACTTGTATTAGTGTGGAAAAACCACTTTTCGCACTTGTGATAGTGTTGAAAAACCACTTTTCGCACTTGTGTTGGTGCAGGAAACCACTTTTGCACTTGTATTAGTGTGGAAAAACCACTTTTCGCACTGTGTTAGTGTGGCAAAAACCACTTTTCGCACTTGTGTTAGTGTTGAAAAACCACTTTTCGCACTTGTGTTGGTGCAGGAAACCACTTTTGCACTTGTATTAGTGTGGAAAAAACACTTTTTGCACTTGTGATAGTGTTGAAAAACCACTTTTCGCACTTGTGTTAGTGTTGAAAAACCACTTTTCGCACTTGTGTTAATGTTGAAAAACCACTTTTCGCACTTGTGTTGGTGCAGGAAACCACTTTTGCACTTGTATTAGTGTGGAAAAAACACTTTTTGCACTTGTGATAGTGTTGAAAAACCACTTTTCGCACTTGTGTTGGTGCAGGAAACCTCTTTTGCACTTGTATTAGTGTGGAAAAAACACTTTTTGCACTTGTGATAGTGTTGAAAAACCACTTTTCGCACTTGTGTTAGTGTTGAAAAACCACTTTTCGCACTTGTGTTGTTGCAGGAAACCACTTTTGCACTTGTATTAGTGTGGAAAAAACACTTTTTGCACTTGTGATAGTGTTGAAAAAACACTTTTCGCACTTGTGTTAGTGTTGAAAAACCACTTTTCGCACTTGTGTTGGTGCTGGAAACCACTTTTGCACTTGTATTAGTGTGGAAAAACCACTTTTCGCACTTGTGTTAGTGTTGAAAAACCACTTTTCGCACTTGTGTCAGTGTTGAAAAACCACTTTTCGCACTAGTGTTGGTGCAGGAAACCACTTTTGCACTTGTATTAGTGTGGAAAAAACACTTTTTGCACTTGTGATAGTGTTGAAAAACCACTTTTCGCACTTGTGTTAGTGTTGAAAAACCACTTTTCGCACTTGTGTTGGTGCAGGAAACCACTTTTGCACTTGTATTAGTGTGGAAAAACGACTTTTCGCACTTGTGTTAGTGTTGAAAAACCACGTTTCGCACTTGTGTTAGTGTTGAAAAACCACTTTTCACACTTGTGTTGGTGCAGGAAACCACTTTTGCACTTGTATTAGTGTGGAAAAAACACTTTTTGCACTTGTGTTAGTGTTGAAAAACCACTTTTCGCATTTGTGTTAGTGTTGAAAAACCACTTTTCGCACTTGTGTTAGTGTTCAAAAACCACTTTTCGCACTTGTGTTGGTGCAGGAAACCACTTTTGCACTTGTATTAGTGTTGAAAAACCACTTTTCGCACTTGTGTTAGTGTTGAAAAACCACTTTTTGCACTTGTGTTAGTGTTGAAAAACCACTTTTCGCACTTGTGTTGGTGCAGGAAACTACTTTTGCACTTGTATTAGTGTGGAAAAAACACTTTTTGCACTTGTGATAGTGTTGAAAAACCACTTTTCGCACTTGTGTTAGTGTTGAAAAACCACTTTTTGCACTGGTGTTGGTGCAGGAAACCACTTTTGCACTTGTATTAGTGTGGAAAAACCACTTTTCGCACTTGTGTTAGTGTTGAAAAACCACTTTTTGCACTTGTGTTAGTGTTGAAAAACCACTTTTCGCACTTGTGTTGGTGCAGGAAACCACTTTTGCACTTGTATTAGTGTGGAAAAACCACTTTTCGCACTTGTGTTAGTGTTGAAAAACCACTTTTCGCACATGTGTTAGTGTTGAAAAACCACTTTTCGCACTTGTGTTGGTGCAGGAAACCACTTTTGCACTTGTATTAGTGTGGAAAAACTTCTTTTCGCACTTGTGTTAGTGTTGAAAAACCACTTTTCGCACTTGTGTTAGTGTTGAAAAACCACTTTTCGCACTTGTGTTAGTGTTGAAAAACTACTTTTCGCACTTGTGTTGGTGCAGGAAACCACTTTTGCACTTGTATTAGTGTGGAAAAACCACTTTTCGCGCTTGTGATAGTGTTGAAAAACCACTTTTCGCACTTGTGTTGGTGCAGGAAACCACTTTTGCACTTGTATTAGTGTGGAAAAACCACTTTTCGCACTGTGTTAGTGTGGCAAAAACCACTTTTCGCACTTGTGTTAATGTTGAAAAACCACTTTTCGCACTTGTGTTGGTGCAGGAAACCACTTTTGCACTTGTATTAGTGTGGAAAAAACACTTTTTGCACTTGTGATAGTGTTGAAAAACCACTTTTCGCACTTGTGTTAGTGTTGAAAAACCACTTTTCGCACTTGTGTTAATGTTGAAAAACCACTTTTCGCACTTGTGTTGGTGCAGGAAACCACTTTTGCACTTGTATTAGTGTGGAAAAAACACTTTTTGCACTTGTGATAGTGTTGAAAAACCACTTTTCGCACTTGTGTTGGTGCAGGAAACCTCTTTTGCACTTGTATTAGTGTGGAAAAAACACTTTTTGCACTTGTGATAGTGTTGAAAAACCACTTTTCGCACTTGTGTTAGTGTTGAAAAACCACTTTTCGCACTTGTGTTGGTGCAGGAAACCACTTTTGCACTTGTATTAGTGTGGAAAAACCACTTTTCGCACTTGTGATAGTGTTGAAAAACCACTTTTCGCACTTGTGTTGGTGCAGGAAACCACTTTTGCACTTGTATTAGTGTGGAAAAACCACTTTTCGCACTGTGTTAGTGTGGCAAAAACCACTTTTCGCACTTGTGTTAGTGTTGAAAAAGCACTTTTCGCACTTGTGTTGGTGCAGGAAACCACTTTTGCACTTGTATTAGTGTGGCAAAAACCACTTTTCGCACTTGTGTTAGTGTTGAAAAACCACTTTTCGCACTTGTGTTAGTGTTGAAAAACCACTTTTCGCACTTGTGTTAGTGTTGAAAAACCACCTTTCGCACTTGTGTTGGTGCAGGAAACCACTTTTGCACTTGTATTAGTGTGGAAAAAACACTTTTTGCACTTGTGTTAGTGTTGAAAAACCACTTTTCGCACTTGTGTTAGTGTTGAAAAACCACTTTTCGCACTTGTGTTAGTGTTGAAAAACCACTTTTCGCACTTGTGTTGGTGCAGGAAACCACTTTTGCACTTGTATTAGTGTGGAAAAAACACTTTTTGCACTTGTAATAGTGTTGAAAAACCACTTTTCGCACTTGTGATAGTGTTGAAAAACCACTTTTCGCACTTGTGTTGTTGCAGGAAACCACGTTTACACTTGTATTAGTGTGGAAAAAACACTTTTCGCACTTGTGCTAGTGTTGAAAAACCACTTTTCGCACTTGTGTTAGTGTTGAAAAACCACTTTTCGCACTTGTGTTGGTGCAGGAAACCACTTTTGCACTTGTATTAGTGTGGAAAAAACACTTTTTGCACTTGTGATAGTGTTGAAAAAACACTTTTCGCACTTGTGTTAGTGTTGAAAAACCACTTTTCGCACTTGTGTTGGTGCAGGAAACCACTTTTGCACTTGTGTTAGTGTGGAAAAACCACTTTTCCCACTTGTGTTAGTGTTGAAAAACCAATTTTCGCACTTGTGTTAGTGTTGAAAAACCACTTTTCGCACTTGTGTTGGTGCAGGAAACCACTTTTGCACTTGTATTAGTGTGGAAAAAACACTTTTTGCACTTGTGATAGTGTTGAAAAACCACTTTTCGCACTTGTGTTGGTGCAGGAAACCACTTTTGCACTTGTATTAGTGTGGAAAAACGACTTTTTGCACTTGTGTTAGTGTTGAAAAACCACTTTTCGCACTTGTGTTAGTGTTGAAAAACCACGTTTCGCACTTGTGTTAGTGTTGAAAAACCTCTTTTCACACTTATGTTGGTGCAGGAAACCACTTTTGCACTTGTATTATTGTGGAAAAAACACTTTTTGCACTTGTGTTAGTGTTGAAAAACCACTTTTCGCATTTGTGTTAGTGTTGAAAAACCACTTTTCTCACTTGTGTTAGTGTTCAAAAACCACTTTTCGCACTTGTGTTGGTGCAGGAAACCACTTTTGCACTTGTATTAGTGTTGAAAAACCACTTTTCGCACTTGTGTTAGTGTTGAAAAACCACTTTTCGCACTTGTGTTAGTGTTGAAAAACCACTTTTCGCACTGGTGTTGGTGCAGGAAACCACTTTTGCACTTGTATTAGTGTGGAAAAAACACTTTTCGCACTTGTGTTAGTGTTGAAAAACCACTTTTCGCACTTGTGTTAGTGTTGAAAAACCACTTTTCGCACTTGTGTTGGTGCAGTAAACCACTTTTGCACTTGTATTAGTGTGGAAAAACCACTTTTCGCACTTGTGTTAGTGTTGAAAAACCACTTTTCGCACTTGTGTTAGTGTTGAAAAACCACTTTTCGCACTTGTGTTGGTGCAGGAAACCACTTTTGCACTTGTATTAGTGTGGAAAAACTTCTTTTTGCACTTGTGTTAGTGTTGAAAAACCACTTTTCGCACTTGTGTTAGTGTTGAAAAACCACTTTTCATACTTGTGTTAGTGTTGAAAAACCACTTTTCGCACTTGTGTTGGTGCAGGAAACCACTTTTGCATTTGTATTAGTGTGGAAAAACCACTTTTCGAACTTGTGATAGTGTTGAAAAACCACTTTTCGCACTTGTGTTGGTGCAGGAAACCACTTTTGCACTTGTGTTAGTGTGGAAAAACCACTTTTCGCACTGTGTTAGTGTGGCAAAAACCACTTTTCGCACTTGTGTTAGTGTTGAAAAACCACTTTTCGCACTTGTGTTGGTGCAGGAAACCACTTTTGCACTTGTATTAGTGTGGAAAAAACACTTTTTGCACTTGTGATAGTGTTGAAAAACCACTTTTCGCACTTGTGTTAGTGTTGAAAAACTACTTTTCGCACTTGTGTTAATGTTGAAAAACCACTTTTCGCACTTGTGTTGGTGCAGGAAACCACTTTTGCACTTGTATTAGTGTGGAAAAAACACTTTTTGCACTTGTGATAGTGTTGAAAAACCACTTTTCGCACTTGTGTTGGTGCAGGAAACCTCTTTTGCACTTGTATTAGTGTGGAAAAAACACTTTTTGCACTTGTGATAGTGTTGAAAAACCACTTTTCGCACTTGTGTTAGTGTTGAAAAACCACTGCTCGCACTTGTGTTGGTGCAGGAAACCACTTTTGCACTTGTATTAGTGTGGAAAAACCACTTTTCGCACTTGTGATAGTGTTGAAAAACCACTTTTCGCACTTGTGTTGGTGCAGGAAACCACTTTTGCACTTGTATTAGTGTGGAAAAACCACTTTTCGCACTGTGTTAGTGTGGCAAAAACCACTTTTCGCACTTGTGTTAGTGTTGAAAAACCACTTTTCGCACTTGTGTTGGTGCAGGAAACCACTTTTGCACTTGTATTAGTGTGGAAAAAACACTTTTTGCACTTGTGATCGTGTTGAAAAACCACTTTTCGCACTTGTGATAGTGTTGAAAAACCACTTTTCGCACGTGTGTTGGTGCAGGAAACCACTTTTGCACTTGTATTAGTGTGGAAAAACCACTTTTCGCACTTGTGTTAGTGTTGAAAAACCACTTTTCGCACTTGTGTTGGTGCAGGAAACTACTTTTGCACTTGTATTAGTGTGGAAAAAACACTTTTTGCACTTGTGATAGTGTTGAAAAACCACTTTTCGCACTTGTGTTAGTGTTGAAAAACCACTTTTCGCACTGGTGTTGGTGCAGGAAACCACTTTTGCACTTGTATTAGTGTGGAAAAACCACTTTTCGCACTTGTGTTAGTGTTGAAAAACCACTTTTTGCACTTGTGTTAGTGTTGAAAAACCACTTTTCGCACTTGTGTTGGTGCAGGAAACCACTTTTGCACTTGTATTAGTGTGGAAAAACCACTTTTCGCACTTGTGTTAGTGTTGAAAAACCACTTTTCGCACATGTGTTAGTGTTGAAAAACCACTTTTCGCACTTGTGTTGGTGCAGGAAACCACTTTTGCACTTGTATTAGTGTGGAAAAACTTCTTTTCGCACTTGTGTTAGTGTTGAAAAACCACTTTTCGCACTTGTGTTAGTGTTGAAAAACCACTTTTCGCACTTGTGTTAGTGTTGAAAAACTACTTTTCGCACTTGTGTTGGTGCAGGAAACCACTTTTGCACTTGTATTAGTGTGGAAAAACCACTTTTCGCACTTGTGATAGTGTTGAAAAACCACTTTTCGCACTTGTGTTGGTGCAGGAAACCACTTTTGCACTTGTATTAGTGTGGAAAAACCACTTTTCGCACTGTGTTAGTGTGGCAAAAACCACTTTTCGCACTTGTGTTAGTGTTGAAAAACCACTTTTCGCACTTGTGTTGGTGCAGGAAACCACTTTTGCACTTGTATTAGTGTGGAAAAAACACTTTTTGCACTTGTGATAGTGTTGAAAAACCACTTTTCGCACTTGTGTTAGTGTTGAAAAACCACTTTTCGCACTTGTGTTAATGTTGAAAAACCACTTTTCGCACTTGTGTTGGTGCAGGAAACCACTTTTGCACTTGTATTAGTGTGGAAAAAACACTTTTTGCACTTGTGATAGTGTTGAAAAACCACTTTTCGCACTTGTGTTGGTGCAGGAAACCTCTTTTGCACTTGTATTAGTGTGGAAAAAACACTTTTTGCACTTGTGATAGTGTTGAAAAACCACTTTTCGCACTTGTGTTAGTGTTGAAAAACCACTTTTCGCACTTGTGTTGTTGCAGGAAACCACTTTTGCACTTGTATTAGTGTGGAAAAAACACTTTTTGCACTTGTGATAGTGTTGAAAAAACACTTTTCGCACTTGTGTTAGTGTTGAAAAACCACTTTTCGCACTTGTGTTGGTGCTGGAAACCACTTTTGCACTTGTATTAGTGTGGAAAAACCACTTTTCGCACTTGTGTTAGTGTTGAAAAACCACTTTTCGCACTTGTGTCAGTGTTGAAAAACCACTTTTCGCACTAGTGTTGGTGCAGGAAACCACTTTTGCACTTGTATTAGTGTGGAAAAAACACTTTTTGCACTTGTGATAGTGTTGAAAAACCACTTTTCGCACTTGTGTTAGTGTTGAAAAACCACTTTTCGCACTTGTGTTGGTGCAGGAAACCACTTTTGCACTTGTATTAGTGTGGAAAAACGACTTTTCGCACTTGTGTTAGTGTTGAAAAACCACGTTTCGCACTTGTGTTAGTGTTGAAAAACCACTTTTCACACTTGTGTTGGTGCAGGAAACCACTTTTGCACTTGTATTAGTGTGGAAAAAACACTTTTTGCACTTGTGTTAGTGTTGAAAAACCACTTTTCGCATTTGTGTTAGTGTTGAAAAACCACTTTTCGCACTTGTGTTAGTGTTCAAAAACCACTTTTCGCACTTGTGTTGGTGCAGGAAACCACTTTTGCACTTGTATTAGTGTTGAAAAACCACTTTTCGCACTTGTGTTAGTGTTGAAAAACCACTTTTTGCACTTGTGTTAGTGTTGAAAAACCACTTTTCGCACTTGTGTTGGTGCAGGAAACTACTTTTGCACTTGTATTAGTGTGGAAAAAACACTTTTTGCACTTGTGATAGTGTTGAAAAACCACTTTTCGCACTTGTGTTAGTGTTGAAAAACCACTTTTTGCACTGGTGTTGGTGCAGGAAACCACTTTTGCACTTGTATTAGTGTGGAAAAACCACTTTTCGCACTTGTGTTAGTGTTGAAAAACCACTTTTTGCACTTGTGTTAGTGTTGAAAAACCACTTTTCGCACTTGTGTTGGTGCAGGAAACCACTTTTGCACTTGTATTAGTGTGGAAAAACCACTTTTCGCACTTGTGTTAGTGTTGAAAAACCACTTTTCGCACATGTGTTAGTGTTGAAAAACCACTTTTCGCACTTGTGTTGGTGCAGGAAACCACTTTTGCACTTGTATTAGTGTGGAAAAACTTCTTTTCGCACTTGTGTTAGTGTTGAAAAACCACTTTTCGCACTTGTGTTAGTGTTGAAAAACCACTTTTTGCACTTGTGTTAGTGTTGAAAAACTACTTTTCGCACTTGTGTTGGTGCAGGAAACCACTTTTGCACTTGTATTAGTGTGGAAAAACCACTTTTCGCGCTTGTGATAGTGTTGAAAAACCACTTTTCGCACTTGTGTTGGTGCAGGAAACCACTTTTGCACTTGTATTAGTGTGGAAAAACCACTTTTCGCACTGTGTTAGTGTGGCAAAAACCACTTTTCGCACTTGTGTTAATGTTGAAAAACCACTATTCGCACTTGTGTTGGTGCAGGAAACCACTTTTGCACTTGTATTAGTGTGGAAAAAACACTTTTTGCACTTGTGATAGTGTTGAAAAACCACTTTTCGCACTTGTGTTAGTGTTGAAAAACCACTTTTCGCACTTGTGTTAATGTTGAAAAACCACTTTTCGCACTTGTGTTGGTGCAGGAAACCACTTTTGCACTTGTATTAGTGTGGAAAAAACACTTTTTGCACTTGTGATAGTGTTGAAAAACCACTTTTCGCACTTGTGTTGGTGCAGGAAACCTCTTTTGCACTTGTATTAGTGTGGAAAAAACACTTTTTGCACTTGTGATAGTGTTGAAAAACCACTTTTCGCACTTGTGTTAGTGTTGAAAAACCACTTTTCGCACTTGTGTTGGTGCAGGAAACCACTTTTGCACTTGTATTAGTGTGGAAAAACCACTTTTCGCACTTGTGATAGTGTTGAAAAACCACTTTTCGCACTTGTGTTGGTGCAGGAAACCACTTTTGCACTTGTATTAGTGTGGAAAAACCACTTTTCGCACTGTGTTAGTGTGGCAAAAACCACTTTTCGCACTTGTGTTAGTGTTGAAAAAGCACTTTTCGCACTTGTGTTGGTGCAGGAAACCACTTTTGCACTTGTATTAGTGTGGCAAAAACCACTTTTCGCACTTGTGTTAGTGTTGAAAAACCACTTTTCGCACTTGTGTTAGTGTTGAAAAACCACTTTTCGCACTTGTGTTAGTGTTGAAAAACCACCTTTCGCACTTGTGTTGGTGCAGGAAACCACTTTTGCACTTGTATTAGTGTGGAAAAAACACTTTTTGCACTTGTGTTAGTGTTGAAAAACCACTTTTCGCACTTGTGTTAGTGTTGAAAAACCACTTTTCGCACTTGTGTTAGTGTTGAAAAACCACTTTTCGCACTTGTGTTGGTGCAGGAAACCACTTTTGCACTTGTATTAGTGTGGAAAAAACACTTTTTGCACTTGTAATAGTGTTGAAAAACCACTTTTCGCACTTGTGATAGTGTTGAAAAACCACTTTTCGCACTTGTGTTGTTGCAGGAAACCACGTTTACACTTGTATTAGTGTGGAAAAAACACTTTTCGCACTTGTGCTAGTGTTGAAAAACCACTTTTCGCACTTGTGTTAGTGTTGAAAAACCACTTTTCGCACTTGTGTTGGTGCAGGAAACCACTTTTGCACTTGTATTAGTGTGGAAAAAACACTTTTTGCACTTGTGATAGTGTTGAAAAAACACTTTTCGCACTTGTGTTAGTGTTGAAAAACCACTTTTCGCACTTGTGTTGGTGCAGGAAACCACTTTTGCACTTGTGTTAGTGTGGAAAAACCACTTTTCCCACTTGTGTTAGTGTTGAAAAACCAATTTTCGCACTTGTGTTAGTGTTGAAAAACCACTTTTCGCACTTGTGTTGGTGCAGGAAACCACTTTTGCACTTGTATTAGTGTGGAAAAAACACTTTTTGCACTTGTGATAGTGTTGAAAAACCACTTTTCGCACTTGTGTTGGTGCAGGAAACCACTTTTGCACTTGTATTAGTGTGGAAAAACGACTTTTTGCACTTGTGTTAGTGTTGAAAAACCACTTTTCGCACTTGTGTTAGTGTTGAAAAACCACGTTTCGCACTTGTGTTAGTGTTGAAAAACCTCTTTTCACACTTATGTTGGTGCAGGAAACCACTTTTGCACTTGTATTATTGTGGAAAAAACACTTTTTGCACTTGTGTTAGTGTTGAAAAACCACTTTTCGCATTTGTGTTAGTGTTGAAAAACCACTTTTCTCACTTGTGTTAGTGTTCAAAAACCACTTTTCGCACCTGTGTTGGTGCAGGAAACCACTTTTGCACTTGTATTAGTGTTGAAAAACCACTTTTCGCACTTGTGTTAGTGTTGAAAAACCACTTTTCGCACTGGTGTTGGTGCAGGAAACCACTTTTGCACTTGTATTAGTGTGGAAAAACCACTTTTCGCACTTGTGTTAGTGTTGAAAAACCACTTTTTGCACTTGTGTTAGTGTTGAAAAACCACTTTTCGCACTTGTGTTGGTGCAGGAAACCACTTTTGCACTTGTATTAGTGTGGAAAAACCACTTTTCGCACTTGTGTTAGTGTTGAAAAACCACTTTTCGCACATGTGTTAGTGTTGAAAAACCACTTTTCGCACTTGTGTTGGTGCAGGAAACCACTTTTGCACTTGTATTAGTGTGGAAAAACTTCTTTTCGCACTTGTGTTAGTGTTGAAAAACCACTTTTCGCACTTGTGTTAGTGTTGAAAAACCACTTTTCGCACTTGTGTTAGTGTTGAAAAACTACTTTTCGCACTTGTGTTGGTGCAGGAAACCACTTTTGCACTTGTATTAGTGTGGAAAAACCACTTTTCGCACTTGTGATAGTGTTGAAAAACCACTTTTCGCACTTGTGTTGGTGCAGGAAACCACTTTTGCACTTGTATTAGTGTGGAAAAACCACTTTTCGCACTGTGTTAGTGTGGCAAAAACCACTTTTCGCACTTGTGTTAGTGTTGAAAAACCACTTTTCGCACTTGTGTTGGTGCAGGAAACCACTTTTGCACTTGTATTAGTGTGGAAAAAACACTTTTTGCACTTGTGATAGTGTTGAAAAACCACTTTTCGCACTTGTGTTAGTGTTGAAAAACCACTTTTCGCACTTGTGTTAATGTTGAAAAACCTCTTTTCGCACTTGTGTTGGTGCAGGAAACCACTTTTGCACTTGTATTAGTGTGGAAAAAACACTTTTTGCACTTGTGATAGTGTTGAAAAACCACTTTTCGCACTTGTGTTGGTGCAGGAAACCTCTTTTGCACTTGTATTAGTGTGGAAAAAACACTTTTTGCACTTGTGATAGTGTTGAAAAACCACTTTTCGCACTTGTGTTAGTGTTGAAAAACCACTTTTCGCACTTGTGTTGTTGCAGGAAACCACTTTTGCACTTGTATTAGTGTGGAAAAAACACTTTTTGCACTTGTGATAGTGTTGAAAAAACACTTTTCGCACTTGTGTTAGTGTTGAAAAACCACTTTTCGCACTTGTGTTGGTGCTGGAAACCACTTTTGCACTTGTATTAGTGTGGAAAAACCACTTTTCGCACTTGTGTTAGTGTTGAAAAACCACTTTTCGCACTTGTGTCAGTGTTGAAAAACCACTTTTCGCACTAGTGTTGGTGCAGGAAACCACTTTTGCACTTGTATTAGTGTGGAAAAAACACTTTTTGCACTTGTGATAGTGTTGAAAAACCACTTTTCGCACTTGTGTTAGTGTTGAAAAACCACTTTTCGCACTTGTGTTGGTGCAGGAAACCACTTTTGCACTTGTATTAGTGTGGAAAAACGACTTTTCGCACTTGTGTTAGTGTTGAAAAACCACGTTTCGCACTTGTGTTAGTGTTGAAAAACCACTTTTCACACTTGTGTTGGTGCAGGAAACCACTTTTGCACTTGTATTAGTGTGGAAAAAACACTTTTTGCACTTGTGTTAGTGTTGAAAAACCACTTTTCGCATTTGTGTTAGTGTTGAAAAACCACTTTTCGCACTTGTGTTAGTGTTCAAAAACCACTTTTCGCACTTGTGTTGGTGCAGGAAACCACTTTTGCACTTGTATTAGTGTTGAAAAACCACTTTTCGCACTTGTGTTAGTGTTGAAAAACCACTTTTTGCACTTGTGTTAGTGTTGAAAAACCACTTTTCGCACTTGTGTTGGTGCAGGAAACTACTTTTGCACTTGTATTAGTGTGGAAAAAACACTTTTTGCACTTGTGATAGTGTTGAAAAACCACTTTTCGCACTTGTGTTAGTGTTGAAAAACCACTTTTTGCACTGGTGTTGGTGCAGGAAACCACTTTTGCACTTGTATTAGTGTGGAAAAACCACTTTTCGCACTTGTGTTAGTGTTGAAAAACCACTTTTTGCACTTGTGTTAGTGTTGAAAAACCACTTTTCGCACTTGTGTTGGTGCAGGAAACCACTTTTGCACTTGTATTAGTGTGGAAAAACCACTTTTCGCACTTGTGTTAGTGTTGAAAAACCACTTTTCGCACATGTGTTAGTGTTGAAAAACCACTTTTCGCACTTGTGTTGGTGCAGGAAACCACTTTTGCACTTGTATTAGTGTGGAAAAACTTCTTTTCGCACTTGTGTTAGTGTTGAAAAACCACTTTTCGCACTTGTGTTAGTGTTGAAAAACCACTTTTCGCACTTGTGTTAGTGTTGAAAAACTACTTTTCGCACTTGTGTTGGTGCAGGAAACCACTTTTGCACTTGTATTAGTGTGGAAAAACCACTTTTCGCGCTTGTGATAGTGTTGAAAAACCACTTTTCGCACTTGTGTTGGTGCAGGAAACCACTTTTGCACTTGTATTAGTGTGGAAAAACCACTTTTCGCACTGTGTTAGTGTGGCAAAAACCACTTTTCGCACTTGTGTTAATGTTGAAAAACCACTTTTCGCACTTGTGTTGGTGCAGGAAACCACTTTTGCACTTGTATTAGTGTGGAAAAAACACTTTTTGCACTTGTGATAGTGTTGAAAAACCACTTTTCGCACTTGTGTTAGTGTTGAAAAACCACTTTTCGCACTTGTGTTAATGTTGAAAAACCACTTTTCGCACTTGTGTTGGTGCAGGAAACCACTTTTGCACTTGTATTAGTGTGGAAAAAACACTTTTTGCACTTGTGATAGTGTTGAAAAACCACTTTTCGCACTTGTGTTGGTGCAGGAAACCTCTTTTGCACTTGTATTAGTGTGGAAAAAACACTTTTTGCACTTGTGTTAGTGTTGAAAAACCACTTTTCGCACTTGTGTTAGTGTTGAAAAACCACTTTTCGCACTTGTGTTGGTGCAGGAAACCACTTTTGCACTTGTATTAGTGTGGAAAAACCACTTTTCGCACTTGTGATAGTGTTGAAAAACCACTTTTCGCACTTGTGTTGGTGCAGGAAACCACTTTTGCACTTGTATTAGTGTGGAAAAACCACTTTTCGCACTGTGTTAGTGTGGCAAAAACCACTTTTCGCACTTGTGTTAGTGTTGAAAAAGCACTTTTCGCACTTGTGTTGGTGCAGGAAACCACTTTTGCACTTGTATTAGTGTGGCAAAAACCACTTTTCGCACTTGTGTTAGTGTTGAAAAACCACTTTTCGCACTTGTGTTAGTGTTGAAAAACCACTTTTCGCACTTGTGTTAGTGTTGAAAAACCACCTTTCGCACTTGTGTTGGTGCAGGAAACCACTTTTGCACTTGTATTAGTGTGGAAAAAACACTTTTTGCACTTGTGTTAGTGTTGAAAAACCACTTTTCGCACTTGTGTTAGTGTTGAAAAACCACTTTTCGCACTTGTGTTAGTGTTGAAAAACCACTTTTCGCACTTGTGTTGGTGCAGGAAACCACTTTTGCACTTGTATTAGTGTGGAAAAAACACTTTTTGCACTTGTAATAGTGTTGAAAAACCACTTTTCGCACTTGTGATAGTGTTGAAAAACCACTTTTCGCACTTGTGTTGTTGCAGGAAACCACGTTTACACTTGTATTAGTGTGGAAAAAACACTTTTCGCACTTGTGCTAGTGTTGAAAAACCACTTTTCGCACTTGTGTTAGTGTTGAAAAACCACTTTTCGCACTTGTGTTGGTGCAGGAAACCACTTTTGCACTTGTATTAGTGTGGAAAAAACACTTTTTGCACTTGTGATAGTGTTGAAAAAACACTTTTCGCACTTGTGTTAGTGTTGAAAAACCACTTTTCGCACTTGTGTTGGTGCAGGAAACCACTTTTGCACTTGTGTTAGTGTGGAAAAACCACTTTTCCCACTTGTGTTAGTGTTGAAAAACCAATTTTCGCACTTGTGTTAGTGTTGAAAAACCACTTTTCGCACTTGTGTTGGTGCAGGAAACCACTTTTGCACTTGTATTAGTGTGGAAAAAACACTTTTTGCACTTGTGATAGTGTTGAAAAACCACTTTTCGCACTTGTGTTGGTGCAGGAAACCACTTTTGCACTTGTATTAGTGTGGAAAAACGACTTTTTGCACTTGTGTTAGTGTTGAAAAACCACTTTTCGCACTTGTGTTAGTGTTGAAAAACCACGTTTCGCACTTGTGTTAGTGTTGAAAAACCTCTTTTCACACTTATGTTGGTGCAGGAAACCACTTTTGCACTTGTATTATTGTGGAAAAAACACTTTTTGCACTTGTGTTAGTGTTGAAAAACCACTTTTCGCATTTGTGTTAGTGTTGAAAAACCACTTTTCTCACTTGTGTTAGTGTTCAAAAACCACTTTTCGCACTTGTGTTGGTGCAGGAAACCACTTTTGCACTTGTATTAGTGTTGAAAAACCACTTTTCGCACTTGTGTTAGTGTTGAAAAACCACTTTTCGCACTTGTGTTAGTGTTGAAAAACCACTTTTCGCACTGGTGTTGGTGCAGGAAACCACTTTTGCACTTGTATTAGTGTGGAAAAAACACTTTTCGCACTTGTGTTAGTGTTGAAAAACCACTTTTCGCACTTGTGTTAGTGTTGAAAAACCACTTTTCGCACTTGTGTTGGTGCAGTAAACCACTTTTGCACTTGTATTAGTGTGGAAAAACCACTTTTCGCACTTGTGTTAGTGTTGAAAAACCACTTTTCGCACTTGTGTTAGTGTTGAAAAACCACTTTTCGCACTTGTGTTGGTGCAGGAAACCACTTTTGCACTTGTATTAGTGTGGAAAAACTTCTTTTTGCACTTGTGTTAGTGTTGAAAAACCACTTTTCGCACTTGTGTTAGTGTTGAAAAACCACTTTTCATACTTGTGTTAGTGTTGAAAAACCACTTTTCGCACTTGTGTTGGTGCAGGAAACCACTTTTGCATTTGTATTAGTGTGGAAAAACCACTTTTCGAACTTGTGATAGTGTTGAAAAACCACTTTTCGCACTTGTGTTGGTGCAGGAAACCACTTTTGCACTTGTGTTAGTGTGGAAAAACCACTTTTCGCACTGTGTTAGTGTGGCAAAAACCACTTTTCGCACTTGTGTTAGTGTTGAAAAACCACTTTTCGCACTTGTGTTGGTGCAGGAAACCACTTTTGCACTTGTATTAGTGTGGAAAAAACACTTTTTGCACTTGTGATAGTGTTGAAAAACCACTTTTCGCACTTGTGTTAGTGTTGAAAAACTACTTTTCGCACTTGTGTTAATGTTGAAAAACCACTTTTCGCACTTGTGTTGGTGCAGGAAACCACTTTTGCACTTGTATTAGTGTGGAAAAAACACTTTTTGCACTTGTGATAGTGTTGAAAAACCACTTTTCGCACTTGTGTTGGTGCAGGAAACCTCTTTTGCACTTGTATTAGTGTGGAAAAAACACTTTTTGCACTTGTGATAGTGTTGAAAAACCACTTTTCGCACTTGTGTTAGTGTTGAAAAACCACTTCTCGCACTTGTGTTGGTGCAGGAAACCACTTTTGCACTTGTATTAGTGTGGAAAAACCACTTTTCGCACTTGTGATAGTGTTGAAAAACCACTTTTCGCACTTGTGTTGGTGCAGGAAACCACTTTTGCACTTGTATTAGTGTGGAAAAACCACTTTTCGCACTGTGTTAGTGTGGCAAAAACCACTTTTCGCACTTGTGTTAGTGTTGAAAAACCACTTTTCGCACTTGTGTTGGTGCAGGAAACCACTTTTGCACTTGTATTAGTGTGGAAAAAACACTTTTTGCACTTGTGATCGTGTTGAAAAACCACTTTTCGCACTTGTGATAGTGTTGAAAAACCACTTTTCGCACTTGTGTTTGTGCAGGAAACCACGTTTGCACTTGTATTAGTGTGGAAAAAACACTTTTCGCACTTGTGTTGGTGCAGGAAACCACTTTTGCACTTGTGTTAGTGTGGAAAAAACACTTTTTGCAATTGTGATAGTGTTGAAAAACCACTTTTCGCACTTGTGTTAGTGTTCAAAAACCACTTTTCGCACTTGTGTTGGTGCAGGAAACCACTTTTGCACTTGTATTAGTGTGGAAAAACCACTTTTCGCACTTGTGTTAGTGTTGAAAAACCACTTTTCGCACTTGTGTTAGTGTTGAAAAACCACTTTTCGCACTTGTGTTGGTGCAGGAAACCACTTTTGCACTTGTATTAGTGTGGAAAACTTCTTTTCGCACTTGTGTTAGTGTTGAAAAACCACTTTTCGCACTTGTGTTAGTGTTGAAAAACCACTTTTCGCACTTGTGTTGGTGCAGGAAACCACTTTTGCACTTGTATTAGTGTGGAAAAACCACTTTTCGCACTTGTGATAGTGTTGAAAACCACTTTTCGCACGTGTGTTGGTGCAGGAAACCACTTTTGCACTTGTATTAGTGTGGAAAAACCACTTTTCGCACTTGTGTTAGTGTTGAAAAACCACTTTTCGCACTTGTGTTGGTGCAGGAAACTACTTTTGCACTTGTATTAGTGTGGAAAAAACACTTTTTGCACTTGTGATAGTGTTGAAAAACCACTTTTCGCACTTGTGTTAGTGTTGAAAAACCACTTTTCGCACTGGTGTTGGTGCAGGAAACCACTTTTGCACTTGTATTAGTGTGGAAAAACCACTTTTCACACTTGTGTTAGTGTTGAAAAACCACTTTTTGCACTTGTGTTAGTGTTGAAAAACCACTTTTCGCACTTGTGTTGGTGCAGGAAACCACTTTTGCACTTGTATTAGTGTGGAAAAACCACTTTTCGCACTTGTGTTAGTGTTGAAAAACCACTTTTCGCACATGTGTTAGTGTTGAAAAACCACTTTTCGCACTTGTGTTGGTGCAGGAAACCACTTTTGCACTTGTATTAGTGTGGAAAAACTTCTTTTCGCACTTGTGTTAGTGTTGAAAAACCACTTTTCGCACTTGTGTTAGTGTTGAAAAACCACTTTTCGCACTTGTGTTAGTGTTGAAAAACTACTTTTCGCACTTGTGTTGGTGCAGGAAACCACTTTTGCACTTGTATTAGTGTGGAAAAACCACTTTTCGCACTTGTGATAGTGTTGAAAAACCACTTTTCGCACTTGTGTTGGTGCAGGAAACCACTTTTGCACTTGTATTAGTGTGGAAAAACCACTTTTCGCACTGTGTTAGTGTTGAAAAACCTCTTTTCACACTTATGTTGGTGCAGGAAACCACTTTTGCACTTGTATTATTGTGGAAAAAACACTTTTTGCACTTGTGTTAGTGTTGAAAAACCACTTTTCGCATTTGTGTTAGTGTTGAAAAACCACTTTTCTCACTTGTGTTAGTGTTCAAAAACCACTTTTCGCACTTGTGTTGGTGCAGGAAACCACTTTTGCACTTGTATTAGTGTTGAAAAACCACTTTTCGCACTTGTGTTAGTGTTGAAAAACCACTTTTCGCACTTGTGTTAGTGTTGAAAAACCACTTTTCGCACTGGTGTTGGTGCAGGAAACCACTTTTGCACTTGTATTAGTGTGGAAAAAACACTTTTCGCACTTGTGTTAGTGTTGAAAAACCACTTTTCGCACTTGTGTTAGTGTTGAAAAACCACTTTTCGCACTTGTGTTGGTGCAGTAAACCACTTTTGCACTTGTATTGGTGTGGAAAAACCACTTTTCGCACTTGTGTTAGTGTTGAAAAACCACTTTTCGCACTTGTGTTAGTGTTGAAAAACCACTTTTCGCACTTGTGTTGGTGCAGGAAACCACTTTTGCACTTGTATTAGTGTGGAAAAACTTCTTTTTGCACTTGTGTTAGTGTTGCAAAACCACTTTTCGCACTTGTGTTAGTGTTGAAAAACCACTTTTCATACTTGTGTTAGTGTTGAAAAACCACTTTTCGCACTTGTGTTGGTGCAGGAAACCACTTTTGCATTTGTATTAGTGTGGAAAAACCACTTTTCGAACTTGTGATAGTGTTGAAAAACCACTTTTCGCACTTGTGTTGGTGCAGGAAACCACTTTTGCACTTGTGTTAGTGTGGAAAAACCACTTTTCGCACTGTGTTAGTGTGGCAAAAACCACTTTTCGCACTTGTGTTAGTGTTGAAAAACCACTTTTCGCACTTGTGTTGGTGCAGGAAACCACTTTTGCACTTGTATTAGTGTGGAAAAAACACTTTTTGCACTTGTGATAGTGTTGAAAAACCACTTTTCGCACTTGTGTTAGTGTTGAAAAACTACTTTTCGCACTTGTGTTAATGTTGAAAAACCACTTTTCGCACTTGTGTTGGTGCAGGAAACCACTTTTGCACTTGTATTAGTGTGGAAAAAACACTTTTTGCACTTGTGATAGTGTTGAAAAACCACTTTTCGCACTTGTGTTGGTGCAGGAAACCTCTTTTGCACTTGTATTAGTGTGGAAAAAACACTTTTTGCACTTGTGATAGTGTTGAAAAACCACTTTTCGCACTTGTGTTAGTGTTGAAAAACCACTTTTCGCACTTGTGTTGGTGCAGGAAACCACTTTTGCACTTGTATTAGTGTGGAAAAACCACTTTTCGCACTTGTGATAGTGTTGAAAAACCACTTTTCGCACTTGTGTTGGTGCAGGAAACCACTTTTGCACTTGTATTAGTGTGGAAAAACCACTTTTCGCACTGTGTTAGTGTGGCAAAAACCACTTTTCGCACTTGTGTTAGTGTTGAAAAACCACTTTTCGCACTTGTGTTGGTGCAGGAAACCACTTTTGCACTTGTATTAGTGTGGAAAAAACACTTTTTGCACTTGTGATCGTGTTGAAAAACCACTTTTCGCACTTGTGTTAGTGTTGAAAAACCACTTTGCGCACTTGTGTTAGTGTTGAAAAACCACTTTTCGCACTTGTGTTGGTGCAGGAAACCACTTTTGCACTTGTATTAGTGTGGCAAAAACCACTTTTCGCACTTGTGTTAGTGTTGAAAAACCACTTTTCGCACTTGTGTTAGTGTTGAAAAACCACTTTTCGCACTTGTGTTAGTGTTGAAAAACCACCTTTCGCACTTGTGTTGGTGCAGGAAACCACTTTTTCACTTGTATTAGTGTGGAAAAAACACTTTTTGCACTTGTGTTAGTGTTGAAAAACCACTTTTCGCACATGTGTTAGTGTTGAAAAACCACTTTTCGCACTTGTGTTGGTGCAGGAAACCACTTTTGCACTTGCATTAGTGTGGAAAAAACACTTTTTGCACTTGTGATAGTGTTGAAAAACCATATTTCGCACTTTTGTTAGTGTTGAAAAACCACTTTTCGCACTTGTGTTAGTGTTGAAAAACCACTTTTCGCACTTGTGTTGGTGCAGGAAACCACTTTTGCACTTGTATTAGTGTGGAAAAAACACTTTTTGCACTTGCGATAGTGTTGAAAAACCACTTTTCGCACTTGTGTTGGTGCAGGAAACCTCTTTTGCACTTGTATTAGTGTGGAAAAAACACTTTTCGCACTTGTGTTACTGTTGAAAAACCACTTTTCGCACTTGTGTTAGTGTTGAAAAACCACTTTTCGCACTTGTGTTGGTGCAGGAAACCACTTTTGCACTTGTATTGGTGTGGAAAAAACACTTTTTGCACTTGTGATAGTGTTGAAAAACCACTTTTCGCACTTGTGTTAGTGTTGAAAAACCACTTTTCGCACTTGTGTTGGTGCAGGAAACCACTTTTGCACTTGTTTTAGTGTGGAAAAAACACTTTTTGCACTTGTGATAGTGTTGAAAAACCACTTTTCGCACTTGTGTTAGTGCTGAAAAACCACTTTTCGCACTTGTGTTGGTGCAGGAAACCACTTTTGCACTTGTATTAGTGTGGCAAAAACCACTTTTCGCACTTGTGTTAGTGTTGAAAAACCACTTTTCGCACTTGGGTTAGTGTTGAAAAACCACTTTTCGCACTTGTGTTAGTGTTGAAAAACCACCTTTCGCACTTGTGTTGGTGCAGGAAACCACTTTTGCACTTGTATTAGTGTGGAAAAAACACTTTTTGCACTTGTGTTAGTGTTGAAAAACCACTTTTCACACTTGTGTTAGTGTTGAAAAACCACTTTTCGCACTTGTGTTGGTGCAGGAAACCACTTTTGCACCTGCATTAGTGTGGAAAAAACACTTTTTGCACTTGTGATAGTGTTGAAAAACCACATTTCGCACTTTTGTTAGTGTTGAAAAACCACTTTTCGCACTTGTGTTAGTGTTGAAAAACCACTTTTCGCACTTGTGTTGGTGCAGGAAACCACTTTTGCACTTGTATTAGTGTGGAAAAAACACTTTTTGCACTTGTAATAGTGTTGAAAAACCACTTTTCGCACTTGTGATAGTGTTGAAAAACCACTTTTCGCACTTGTGTTGTTGCAGGAAACCACGTTTACACTTGTATTAGTGTGGAAAAAACACTTTTCGCACTTGTGCTAGTGTTGAAAAACCACTTTTCGCACTTGTGTTAGTGTTGAAAAACCACTTTTCGCACTTGTGTTGGTGCAGGAAACCACTTTTGCACTTGTATTAGTGTGGCAAAACCACTTTTCGCACTTGTGTTAGTGTTGAAAAACCACTTTTCGCACTTGTGTTAGTGTTGAAAAACCACTTTTCGCACTTGTGTTGGTGCAGGAAACCACTTTTGCACTTGTATTAGTGTGGAAAAACTTCTTTTCGCACTTGTGTTAGTGTTGAAAAACCACTTTTCGCACTTGTGTTAGTGTTGAAAAACCACTTTTCGCACTTGTGTTGGTGCAGGAAACCACTTTTGCACTTGTATTAGTGTGGAAAAACCACTTTTCGCACTTGTGATAGTGTTGAAAAACCACTTTTCGCACTTGTGTTGGTGCAGGAAACCACTTTTGCACTTGTATTAGTGTGGAAAAACCACTTTTCGCACTGTGTTAGTGTGGCAAAAACCACTTTTCGCACTTGTGTTAGTGTTGAAAAACCACTTTTCGCACTTGTGTTGGTGCAGGAAACCACTTTTGCACTGGTATTAGTGTGGAAAAAACACTTTTTGCACTTGTGATAGTGTTGAAAAACCACTTTTCGCACTTGTGTTAGTGTTGAAAAACCACTTTTCGCACTTGTGTTAATGTTGAAAAACCACTTTTCGCACTTGTGTTGGTGCAGGAAACCACTTTTGCACTTGTATTAGTGTGGAAAAAACACTTTTTGCACTTGTGATAGTGTTGAAAAACCACTTTTCGCACTTGTGTTGGTGCAGGAAACCTCTTTTGCACTTGTATTAGTGTGGAAAAAACACTTTTTGCACTTGTGATAGTGTTGAAAAACCACTTTTCGCACTTGTGTTAGTGTTGAAAAACCACTTTTCGCACTTGTGTTGGTGCAGGAAACCACTTTTGCACTTGTATTAGTGTGGAAAAACCACTTTTCGCACTTGTGATAGTGTTGAAAAACCACTTTTCGCACTTGTATTGGTGCAGGAAACCACTTTTGCACTTGTATTAGTGTGGAAAAACCACTTTTCGCAGTGTGTTAGTGTGGCAAAAACCACTTTTTGCACTTGTGTTAGTGTTGAAAAACCACTTTTCGCACTTGTGTTGGTGCAGGAAACCACTTTTGCACTTGTATTAGTGTGGAAAAAACACTTTTTGCACTTGTGATAGTGTTGAAAAACCACTTTTCGCACTTGTGTTAGTGTTGAAAAACCACTTTTCGCACTTGTGTTAATGTTGAAAAACCACTTTTCGCACTTGTGTTGGTGCAGGAAACCACTTTTGCACTTGTATTAGTGTGGAAAAAACACTTTTTGCACTTGTGATAGTGTTGAAAAACCACTTTTCGCACTTGTGTTGGTGCAGGAAACCTCTTTTGCACTTGTATTAGTGTGGAAAAAACACTTTTCGCACTTGTGTTACTGTTGAAAAACCACTTTTCGCACTTGTGTTAGTGTTGAAAAACCACTTTTCGCACTTGTGTTGGTGCAGGAAACCACTTTTGCACTTGTATTGGTGTGGAAAAAACACTTTTTGCACTTGTGATAGTGTTGAAAAACCACTTTTCGCACTTGTGTTAGTGTTGAAAAACCACTTTTCGCACTTGTGTTGGTGCAGGAAACCACTTTTGCACTTGTATTAGTGTGCAAAAACCACTTTTCGCACTTGTGTTAGTGTTGAAAAACCACTTTTCGCACTTGTGTTAGTGTTGAAAAACCGCTTTTTGCACTTGTGTTGGTGCAGGAAACCACTTTTGCACTTGTATTAGTGTGGAAAAACCACTTTTCGCACTTGTGTTAGTGTTGAAAAACCACTTTGCGCACTTGTGTTAGTGTTGAAAAACCACTTTTCGCACTTGTGTTGGTGCAGGAAACCACTTTTGCACTTGTATTAGTGTGGCAAAAACCACTTTTCGCACTTGTGTTAGTGTTGAAAAACCACTTTTCGCACTTGTGTTAGTGTTGAAAAACCACTTTTCGCACTTGTGTTAGTGTTGAAAAACCACCTTTCGCACTTGTGTTGGTGCAGGAAACCACTTTTTCACTTGTATTAGTGTGGAAAAAACACTTTTTGCACTTGTGTTAGTGTTGAAAAACCACTTTTCGCACATGTGTTAGTGTTGAAAAACCACTTTTCGCACTTGTGTTGGTGCAGGAAACCACTTTTGCACTTGCATTAGTGTGGAAAAAACACTTTTTGCACTTGTGATAGTGTTGAAAAACCATATTTCGCACTTTTGTTAGTGTTGAAAAACCACTTTTCGCACTTGTGTTAGTGTTGAAAAACCACTTTTCGCACTTGTGTTGGTGCAGGAAACCACTTTTGCACTTGTATTAGTGTGGAAAAAACACTTTTTGCACTTGTGATAGTGTTGAAAAACCACTTTTCGCACTTGTGTTGGTGCAGGAAACCTCTTTTGCACTTGTATTAGTGTGGAAAAAACACTTTTCGCACTTGTGTTACTGTTGAAAAACCACTTTTCGCACTTGTGTTAGTGTTGAAAAACCACTTTTCGCACTTGTGTTGGTGCAGGAAACCACTTTTGCACTTGTATTGGTGTGGAAAAAACACTTTTTGCACTTGTGATAGTGTTGAAAAACCACTTTTCGCACTTGTGTTAGTGTTGAAAAACCACTTTTCGCACTTGTGTTGGTGCAGGAAACCACTTTTGCACTTGTATTAGTGTGCAAAAACCACTTTTCGCACTTGTGTTAGTGTTGAAAAACCACTTTTCGCACTTGTGTTAGTGTTGAAAAACCGCTTTTTGCACCTGTGTTGGTGCAGGAAACCACTTTTGCACTTGTATTAGTGTGGAAAAACCACTTTTCGCACTTGTGTTAGTGTTGAAAAACCACTTTGCGCACTTGTGTTAGTGTTGAAAAACCACTTTTCGCACTTGTGTTGGTGCAGGAAACCACTTTTGCACTTGTATTAGTGTGGCAAAAACCACTTTTCGCACTTGTGTTAGTGTTGAAAAACCACTTTTCGCACTTGTGTTAGTGTTGAAAAACCACTTTTCGCACTTGTGTTAGTGTTGAAAAACCACCTTTCGCACTTGTGTTGGTGCAGGAAACCACTTTTGCACTTGTATTAGTGTGGAAAAAACACTTTTTGCACTTGTGTTAGTGTTGAAAAACCACTTTTCGCACTTGTGATAGTGTTGAAAAACCACTTTTCGCACGTGTGTTGGTGCAGGAAACCACTTTTGCACTTGTATTAGTGTGGAAAAACCACTTTTCGCACTTGTGTTAGTGTTGAAAAACCACTTTTCGCACTTGTGTTGGTGCAGGAAACTACTTTTGCACTTGTATTAGTGTGGAAAAAACACTTTTTGCACTTGTGATAGTGTTGAAAAACCACTTTTCGCACTTGTGTTAGTGTTGAAAAACCACTTTTCGCACTGGTGTTGGTGCAGGAAACCACTTTTGCACTTGTATTAGTGTGGAAAAACCACTTTTCGCACTTGTGTTAGTGTTGAAAAACCACTTTTTGCACTTGTGTTAGTGTTGAAAAACCACTTTTCGCACTTGTGTTGGTGCAGGAAACCACTTTTGCACTTGTATTAGTGTGGAAAAACCACTTTTCGCACTTGTGTTAGTGTTGAAAAACCACTTTTCGCACATGTGTTAGTGTTGAAAAACCACTTTTCGCACTTGTGTTGGTGCAGGAAACCACTTTTGCACTTGTATTAGTGTGGAAAAACTTCTTTTCGCACTTGAGTTAGTGTTGAAAAACCACTTTTCGCACTTGTGTTAGTGTTGAAAAACCACTTTTCGCACTTGTGTTAGTGTTGAAAAACTACTTTTCGCACTTGTGTTGGTGCAGGAAACCACTTTTGCACTTGTATTAGTGTGGCAAAAACCACTTTTCGCACTTGTGTTAGTGTTGAAAAACCACTTTTCGCACTTGTGTTAGTGTTGAAAAACCACTTTTTGCACTTGTGTTAGTGTTGAAAAACCACCTTTCGCACTTGTGTTGGTGCAGGAAACCACTTTTTCACTTGTATTAGTGTGGAAAAAACACTTTTTGCACTTGTGTTAGTGTTGAAAAACCACTTTTCGCACTTGTGTTAGTGTTGAAAAACCACTTTTCGCACTTGTGTTGGTGCAGGAAACCACTTTTGCACTTGTATTAGTGTGGAAAAAACACTTTTTGCACTTGTGATAGTGTTGAAAAACCACTTTTCGCACTTGTGTTGGTGCAGGAAACCTCTTTTGCACTTGTATTAGTGTGGAAAAAACACTTTTCGCACTTGTGTTACTGTTGAAAAACCACTTTTCGCACTTGTGTTAGTGTTGAAAAACCACTTTTCGCACTTGTGTTGGTGCAGGAAACCACTTTTGCACTTGTATTGGTGTGGAAAAAACACTTTTTGCACTTGTGATAGTGTTGAAAAACCACTTTTCGCACTTGTGTTAGTGTTGAAAAACCACTTTTCGCACTTGTGTTGGTGCAGGAAACCACTTTTGCACTTGTATTAGTGTGCAAAAACCACTTTTCGCACTTGTGTTAGTGTTGAAAAACCACTTTTCGCACTTGTGTTAGTGTTGAAAAACCGCTTTTTGCACCTGTGTTGGTGCAGGAAACCACTTTTGCACTTGTATTAGTGTGGAAAAACCACTTTTCGCACTTGTGTTAGTGTTGAAAAACCACTTTGCGCACTTGTGTTAGTGTTGAAAAACCACTTTTCGCACTTGTGTTGGTGCAGGAAACCACTTTTGCACTTGTATTAGTGTGGCAAAAACCACTTTTCGCACTTGTGTTAGTGTTGAAAAACCACTTTTCGCACTTGTGTTAGTGTTGAAAAACCACTTTTCGCACTTGTGTTAGTGTTGAAAAACCACCTTTCGCACTTGTGTTGGTGCAGGAAACCACCTTTGCACTTGTATTAGTGTGGAAAAAACACTTTTTGCACTTGTGTTAGTGTTGAAAAACCACTTTTCGCACTTGTGATAGTGTTGAAAAACCACTTTTCGCACGTGTGTTGGTGCAGGAAACCACTTTTGCACTTGTATTAGTGTGGAAAAACCACTTTTCGCACTTGTGTTAGTGTTGAAAAACCACTTTTCGCACTTGTGTTGGTGCAGGAAACTACTTTTGCACTTGTATTAGTGTGGAAAAAACACTTTTTGCACTTGTGATAGTGTTGAAAAACCACTTTTCGCACTTGTGTTAGTGTTGAAAAACCACTTTTCGCACTGGTGTTGGTGCAGGAAACCACTTTTGCACTTGTATTAGTGTGGAAAAACCACTTTTCGCACTTGTGTTAGTGTTGAAAAACCACTTTTTGCACTTGTGTTAGTGTTGAAAAACCACTTTTCGCACTTGTGTTGGTGCAGGAAACCACTTTTGCACTTGTATTAGTGTGGAAAAACCACTTTTCGCACTTGTGTTAGTGTTGAAAAACCACTTTTCGCACATGTGTTAGTGTTGAAAAACCACTTTTCGCACTTGTGTTGGTGCAGGAAACCACTTTTGCACTTGTATTAGTGTGGAAAAACTTCATTTCGCACTTGTGTTAGTGTTGAAAAACCACTTTTCGCACTTGTGTTAGTGTTGAAAAACCACTTTTCGCACTTGTGTTAGTGTTGAAAAACTACTTTTCGCACTTGTGTTGGTGCAGGAAACCACTTTTGCACTTGTATTAGTGTGGAAAAACCACTTTTCGCACTTGTGATAGTGTTGAAAAACCACTTTTCGCACTTGTGTTGGTGCAGGAAACCACTTTTGCACTTGTATTAGTGTGGAAAAACCACTTTTCGCACTGTGTTAGTGTGGCAAAAACCACTTTTCGCACTTGTGTTAGTGTTGAAAAACCACTTTTCGCACTTGTGTTGGTGCAGGAAACCACTTTTGCACTTGTATTAGTGTGGAAAAAACACTTTTTGCACTTGTGATAGTGTTGAAAAACCACTTTTCGCACTTGTGTTAGTGTTGAAAAACCACTTTTCGCACTTGTGTTAATGTTGAAAAACCACTTTTCGCACTTGTGTTGGTGCAGGAAACCACTTTTGCACTTGTATTAGTGTGGAAAAAACACTTTTTGCACTTGTGATAGTGTTGAAAAACCACTTTTCGCACTTGTGTTGGTGCAGGAAACCTCTTTTGCACTTGTATTAGTGTGGAAAAAACACTTTTTGCACTTGTGATAGTGTTGAAAAACCACTTTTCGCACTTGTGTTAGTGTTGAAAAACCACTTTTCGCACTTGTGTTGTTGCAGGAAACCACTTTTGCACTTGTATTAGTGTGGAAAAAACACTTTTTGCACTTGTGATAGTGTTGAAAAAACACTTTTCGCACTTGTGTTAGTGTTGAAAAACCACTTTTCGCACTTGTGTTGGTGCTGGAAACCACTTTTGCACTTGTATTAGTGTGGAAAAACCACTTTTCGCACTTGTGTTAGTGTTGAAAAACCACTTTTCGCACTTGTGTCAGTGTTGAAAAACCACTTTTCGCACTAGTGTTGGTGCAGGAAACCACTTTTGCACTTGTATTAGTGTGGAAAAAACACTTTTTGCACTTGTGATAGTGTTGAAAAACCACTTTTCGCACTTGTGTTAGTGTTGAAAAACCACTTTTCGCACTTGTGTTGGTGCAGGAAACCACTTTTGCACTTGTATTAGTGTGGAAAAACGACTTTTCGCACTTGTGTTAGTGTTGAAAAACCACGTTTCGCACTTGTGTTAGTGTTGAAAAACCACTTTTCACACTTGTGTTGGTGCAGGAAACCACTTTTGCACTTGTATTAGTGTGGAAAAAACACTTTTTGCACTTGTGTTAGTGTTGAAAAACCACTTTTCGCATTTGTGTTAGTGTTGAAAAACCACTTTTCGCACTTGTGTTAGTGTTCAAAAACCACTTTTCGCACTTGTGTTGGTGCAGGAAACCACTTTTGCACTTGTATTAGTGTTGAAAAACCACTTTTCGCACTTGTGTTAGTGTTGAAAAACCACTTTTTGCACTTGTGTTAGTGTTGAAAAACCACTTTTCGCACTTGTGTTGGTGCAGGAAACTACTTTTGCACTTGTATTAGTGTGGAAAAAACACTTTTTGCACTTGTGATAGTGTTGAAAAACCACTTTTCGCACTTGTGTTAGTGTTGAAAAACCACTTTTTGCACTGGTGTTGGTGCAGGAAACCACTTTTGCACTTGTATTAGTGTGGAAAAACCACTTTTCGCACTTGTGTTAGTGTTGAAAAACCACTTTTTGCACTTGTGTTAGTGTTGAAAAACCACTTTTCGCACTTGTGTTGGTGCAGGAAACCACTTTTGCACTTGTATTAGTGTGGAAAAACCACTTTTCGCACTTGTGTTAGTGTTGAAAAACCACTTTTCGCACATGTGTTAGTGTTGAAAAACCACTTTTCGCACTTGTGTTGGTGCAGGAAACCACTTTTGCACTTGTATTAGTGTGGAAAAACTTCTTTTCGCACTTGTGTTAGTGTTGAAAAACCACTTTTCGCACTTGTGTTAGTGTTGAAAAACCACTTTTCGCACTTGTGTTAGTGTTGAAAAACTACTTTTCGCACTTGTGTTGGTGCAGGAAACCACTTTTGCACTTGTATTAGTGTGGAAAAACCACTTTTCGCGCTTGTGATAGTGTTGAAAAACCACTTTTCGCACTTGTGTTGGTGCAGGAAACCACTTTTGCACTTGTATTAGTGTGGAAAAACCACTTTTCGCACTGTGTTAGTGTGGCAAAAACCACTTTTCGCACTTGTGTTAATGTTGAAAAACCACTTTTCGCACTTGTGTTGGTGCAGGAAACCACTTTTGCACTTGTATTAGTGTGGAAAAAACACTTTTTGCACTTGTGATAGTGTTGAAAAACCACTTTTCGCACTTGTGTTAGTGTTGAAAAACCACTTTTCGCACTTGTGTTAATGTTGAAAAACCACTTTTCGCACTTGTGTTGGTGCAGGAAACCACTTTTGCACTTGTATTAGTGTGGAAAAAACACTTTTTGCACTTGTGATAGTGTTGAAAAACCACTTTTCGCACTTGTGTTGGTGCAGGAAACCTCTTTTGCACTTGTATTAGTGTGGAAAAAACACTTTTTGCACTTGTGATAGTGTTGAAAAACCACTTTTCGCACTTGTGTTAGTGTTGAAAAACCACTTTTCGCACTTGTGTTGGTGCAGGAAACCACTTTTGCACTTGTATTAGTGTGGAAAAACCACTTTTCGCACTTGTGATAGTGTTGAAAAACCACTTTTCGCACTTGTGTTGGTGCAGGAAACCACTTTTGCACTTGTATTAGTGTGGAAAAACCACTTTTCGCACTGTGTTAGTGTGGCAAAAACCACTTTTCGCACTTGTGTTAGTGTTGAAAAAGCACTTTTCGCACTTGTGTTGGTGCAGGAAACCACTTTTGCACTTGTATTAGTGTGGCAAAAACCACTTTTCGCACTTGTGTTAGTGTTGAAAAACCACTTTTCGCACTTGTGTTAGTGTTGAAAAACCACTTTTCGCACTTGTGTTAGTGTTGAAAAACCACCTTTCGCACTTGTGTTGGTGCAGGAAACCACTTTTGCACTTGTATTAGTGTGGAAAAAACACTTTTTGCACTTGTGTTAGTGTTGAAAAACCACTTTTCGCACTTGTGTTAGTGTTGAAAAACCACTTTTCGCACTTGTGTTAGTGTTGAAAAACCACTTTTCGCACTTGTGTTGGTGCAGGAAACCACTTTTGCACTTGTATTAGTGTGGAAAAAACACTTTTTGCACTTGTAATAGTGTTGAAAAACCACTTTTCGCACTTGTGATAGTGTTGAAAAACCACTTTTCGCACTTGTGTTGTTGCAGGAAACCACGTTTACACTTGTATTAGTGTGGAAAAAACACTTTTCGCACTTGTGCTAGTGTTGAAAAACCACTTTTCGCACTTGTGTTAGTGTTGAAAAACCACTTTTCGCACTTGTGTTGGTGCAGGAAACCACTTTTGCACTTGTATTAGTGTGGAAAAAACACTTTTTGCACTTGTGATAGTGTTGAAAAAACACTTTTCGCACTTGTGTTAGTGTTGAAAAACCACTTTTCGCACTTGTGTTGGTGCAGGAAACCACTTTTGCACTTGTGTTAGTGTGGAAAAACCACTTTTCCCACTTGTGTTAGTGTTGAAAAACCAATTTTCGCACTTGTGTTAGTGTTGAAAAACCACTTTTCGCACTTGTGTTGGTGCAGGAAACCACTTTTGCACTTGTATTAGTGTGGAAAAAACACTTTTTGCACTTGTGATAGTGTTGAAAAACCACTTTTCGCACTTGTGTTGGTGCAGGAAACCACTTTTGCACTTGTATTAGTGTGGAAAAACGACTTTTTGCACTTGTGTTAGTGTTGAAAAACCACTTTTCGCACTTGTGTTAGTGTTGAAAAACCACGTTTCGCACTTGTGTTAGTGTTGAAAAACCTCTTTTCACACTTATGTTGGTGCAGGAAACCACTTTTGCACTTGTATTATTGTGGAAAAAACACTTTTTGCACTTGTGTTAGTGTTGAAAAACCACTTTTCGCATTTGTGTTAGTGTTGAAAAACCACTTTTCTCACTTGTGTTAGTGTTCAAAAACCACTTTTCGCACTTGTGTTGGTGCAGGAAACCACTTTTGCACTTGTATTAGTGTTGAAAAACCACTTTTCGCACTTGTGTTAGTGTTGAAAAACCACTTTTCGCACTGGTGTTGGTGCAGGAAACCACTTTTGCACTTGTATTAGTGTGGAAAAACCACTTTTCGCACTTGTGTTAGTGTTGAAAAACCACTTTTTGCACTTGTGTTAGTGTTGAAAAACCACTTTTCGCACTTGTGTTGGTGCAGGAAACCACTTTTGCACTTGTATTAGTGTGGAAAAACCACTTTTCGCACTTGTGTTAGTGTTGAAAAACCACTTTTCGCACATGTGTTAGTGTTGAAAAACCACTTTTCGCACTTGTGTTGGTGCAGGAAACCACTTTTGCACTTGTATTAGTGTGGAAAAACTTCTTTTCGCACTTGTGTTAGTGTTGAAAAACCACTTTTCGCACTTGTGTTAGTGTTGAAAAACCACTTTTCGCACTTGTGTTAGTGTTGAAAAACTACTTTTCGCACTTGTGTTGGTGCAGGAAACCACTTTTGCACTTGTATTAGTGTGGAAAAACCACTTTTCGCACTTGTGATAGTGTTGAAAAACCACTTTTCGCACTTGTGTTGGTGCAGGAAACCACTTTTGCACTTGTATTAGTGTGGAAAAACCACTTTTCGCACTGTGTTAGTGTGGCAAAAACCACTTTTCGCACTTGTGTTAGTGTTGAAAAACCACTTTTCGCACTTGTGTTGGTGCAGGAAACCACTTTTGCACTTGTATTAGTGTGGAAAAAACACTTTTTGCACTTGTGATAGTGTTGAAAAACCACTTTTCGCACTTGTGTTAGTGTTGAAAAACCACTTTTCGCACTTGTGTTAATGTTGAAAAACCACTTTTCGCACTTGTGTTGGTGCAGGAAACCACTTTTGCACTTGTATTAGTGTGGAAAAAACACTTTTTGCACTTGTGATAGTGTTGAAAAACCACTTTTCGCACTTGTGTTGGTGCAGGAAACCTCTTTTGCACTTGTATTAGTGTGGAAAAAACACTTTTTGCACTTGTGATAGTGTTGAAAAACCACTTTTCGCACTTGTGTTAGTGTTGAAAAACCACTTTTCGCACTTGTGTTGTTGCAGGAAACCACTTTTGCACTTGTATTAGTGTGGAAAAAACACTTTTTGCACTTGTGATAGTGTTGAAAAAACACTTTTCGCACTTGTGTTAGTGTTGAAAAACCACTTTTCGCACTTGTGTTGGTGCTGGAAACCACTTTTGCACTTGTATTAGTGTGGAAAAACCACTTTTCGCACTTGTGTTAGTGTTGAAAAACCACTTTTCGCACTTGTGTCAGTGTTGAAAAACCACTTTTCGCACTAGTGTTGGTGCAGGAAACCACTTTTGCACTTGTATTAGTGTGGAAAAAACACTTTTTGCACTTGTGATAGTGTTGAAAAACCACTTTTCGCACTTGTGTTAGTGTTGAAAAACCACTTTTCGCACTTGTGTTGGTGCAGGAAACCACTTTTGCACTTGTATTAGTGTGGAAAAACGACTTTTCGCACTTGTGTTAGTGTTGAAAAACCACGTTTCGCACTTGTGTTAGTGTTGAAAAACCACTTTTCACACTTGTGTTGGTGCAGGAAACCACTTTTGCACTTGTATTAGTGTGGAAAAAACACTTTTTGCACTTGTGTTAGTGTTGAAAAACCACTTTTCGCATTTGTGTTAGTGTTGAAAAACCACTTTTCGCACTTGTGTTAGTGTTCAAAAACCACTTTTCGCACTTGTGTTGGTGCAGGAAACCACTTTTGCACTTGTATTAGTGTTGAAAAACCACTTTTCGCACTTGTGTTAGTGTTGAAAAACCACTTTTTGCACTTGTGTTAGTGTTGAAAAACCACTTTTCGCACTTGTGTTGGTGCAGGAAACTACTTTTGCACTTGTATTAGTGTGGAAAAAACACTTTTTGCACTTGTGATAGTGTTGAAAAACCACTTTTCGCACTTGTGTTAGTGTTGAAAAACCACTTTTTGCACTGGTGTTGGTGCAGGAAACCACTTTTGCACTTGTATTAGTGTGGAAAAACCACTTTTCGCACTTGTGTTAGTGTTGAAAAACCACTTTTTGCACTTGTGTTAGTGTTGAAAAACCACTTTTCGCACTTGTGTTGGTGCAGGAAACCACTTTTGCACTTGTATTAGTGTGGAAAAACCACTTTTCGCACTTGTGTTAGTGTTGAAAAACCACTTTTCGCACATGTGTTAGTGTTGAAAAACCACTTTTCGCACTTGTGTTGGTGCAGGAAACCACTTTTGCACTTGTATTAGTGTGGAAAAACTTCTTTTCGCACTTGTGTTAGTGTTGAAAAACCACTTTTCGCACTTGTGTTAGTGTTGAAAAACCACTTTTCGCACTTGTGTTAGTGTTGAAAAACTACTTTTCGCACTTGTGTTGGTGCAGGAAACCACTTTTGCACTTGTATTAGTGTGGAAAAACCACTTTTCGCGCTTGTGATAGTGTTGAAAAACCACTTTTCGCACTTGTGTTGGTGCAGGAAACCACTTTTGCACTTGTATTAGTGTGGAAAAACCACTTTTCGCACTGTGTTAGTGTGGCAAAAACCACTTTTCGCACTTGTGTTAATGTTGAAAAACCACTTTTCGCACTTGTGTTGGTGCAGGAAACCACTTTTGCACTTGTATTAGTGTGGAAAAAACACTTTTTGCACTTGTGATAGTGTTGAAAAACCACTTTTCGCACTTGTGTTAGTGTTGAAAAACCACTTTTCGCACTTGTGTTAATGTTGAAAAACCACTTTTCGCACTTGTGTTGGTGCAGGAAACCACTTTTGCACTTGTATTAGTGTGGAAAAAACACTTTTTGCACTTGTGATAGTGTTGAAAAACCACTTTTCGCACTTGTGTTGGTGCAGGAAACCTCTTTTGCACTTGTATTAGTGTGGAAAAAACACTTTTTGCACTTGTGATAGTGTTGAAAAACCACTTTTCGCACTTGTGTTAGTGTTGAAAAACCACTTTTCGCACTTGTGTTGGTGCAGGAAACCACTTTTGCACTTGTATTAGTGTGGAAAAACCACTTTTCGCACTTGTGATAGTGTTGAAAAACCACTTTTCGCACTTGTGTTGGTGCAGGAAACCACTTTTGCACTTGTATTAGTGTGGAAAAACCACTTTTCGCACTGTGTTAGTGTGGCAAAAACCACTTTTCGCACTTGTGTTAGTGTTGAAAAAGCACTTTTCGCACTTGTGTTGGTGCAGGAAACCACTTTTGCACTTGTATTAGTGTGGCAAAAACCACTTTTCGCACTTGTGTTAGTGTTGAAAAACCACTTTTCGCACTTGTGTTAGTGTTGAAAAACCACTTTTCGCACTTGTGTTAGTGTTGAAAAACCACCTTTCGCACTTGTGTTGGTGCAGGAAACCACTTTTGCACTTGTATTAGTGTGGAAAAAACACTTTTTGCACTTGTGTTAGTGTTGAAAAACCACTTTTCGCACTTGTGTTAGTGTTGAAAAACCACTTTTCGCACTTGTGTTAGTGTTGAAAAACCACTTTTCGCACTTGTGTTGGTGCAGGAAACCACTTTTGCACTTGTATTAGTGTGGAAAAAACACTTTTTGCACTTGTAATAGTGTTGAAAAACCACTTTTCGCACTTGTGATAGTGTTGAAAAACCACTTTTCGCACTTGTGTTGTTGCAGGAAACCACGTTTACACTTGTATTAGTGTGGAAAAAACACTTTTCGCACTTGTGCTAGTGTTGAAAAACCACTTTTCGCACTTGTGTTAGTGTTGAAAAACCACTTTTCGCACTTGTGTTGGTGCAGGAAACCACTTTTGCACTTGTATTAGTGTGGAAAAAACACTTTTTGCACTTGTGATAGTGTTGAAAAAACACTTTTCGCACTTGTGTTAGTGTTGAAAAACCACTTTTCGCACTTGTGTTGGTGCAGGAAACCACTTTTGCACTTGTGTTAGTGTGGAAAAACCACTTTTCCCACTTGTGTTAGTGTTGAAAAACCAATTTTCGCACTTGTGTTAGTGTTGAAAAACCACTTTTCGCACTTGTGTTGGTGCAGGAAACCACTTTTGCACTTGTATTAGTGTGGAAAAAACACTTTTTGCACTTGTGATAGTGTTGAAAAACCACTTTTCGCACTTGTGTTGGTGCAGGAAACCACTTTTGCACTTGTATTAGTGTGGAAAAACGACTTTTTGCACTTGTGTTAGTGTTGAAAAACCACTTTTCGCACTTGTGTTAGTGTTGAAAAACCACGTTTCGCACTTGTGTTAGTGTTGAAAAACCTCTTTTCACACTTATGTTGGTGCAGGAAACCACTTTTGCACTTGTATTATTGTGGAAAAAACACTTTTTGCACTTGTGTTAGTGTTGAAAAACCACTTTTCGCATTTGTGTTAGTGTTGAAAAACCACTTTTCTCACTTGTGTTAGTGTTCAAAAACCACTTTTCGCACTTGTGTTGGTGCAGGAAACCACTTTTGCACTTGTATTAGTGTTGAAAAACCACTTTTCGCACTTGTGTTAGTGTTGAAAAACCACTTTTCGCACTTGTGTTAGTGTTGAAAAACCACTTTTCGCACTGGTGTTGGTGCAGGAAACCACTTTTGCACTTGTATTAGTGTGGAAAAAACACTTTTCGCACTTGTGTTAGTGTTGAAAAACCACTTTTCGCACTTGTGTTAGTGTTGAAAAACCACTTTTCGCACTTGTGTTGGTGCAGTAAACCACTTTTGCACTTGTATTAGTGTGGAAAAACCACTTTTCGCACATGTGTTAGTGTTGAAAAACCACTTTTCGCACTTGTGTTAGTGTTGAAAAACCACTTTTCGCACTTGTGTTGGTGCAGGAAACCACTTTTGCACTTGTATTAGTGTGGAAAAACTTCTTTTTGCACTTGTGTTAGTGTTGAAAAACCACTTTTCGCACTTGTGTTAGTGTTGAAAAACCACTTTTCATACTTGTGTTAGTGTTGAAAAACCACTTTCGCACTTGTGTTGGTGCAGGAAACCACTTTTGCATTTGTATTAGTGTGGAAAAACCACTTTTCGAACTTGTGATAGTGTTGAAAAACCACTTTTCGCACTTGTGTTGGTGCAGGAAACCACTTTTGCACTTGTGTTAGTGTGGAAAAACCACTTTTCGCACTGTGTTAGTGTGGCAAAAACCACTTTTCGCACTTGTGTTAGTGTTGAAAAACCACTTTTCGCACTTGTGTTGGTGCAGGAAACCACTTTTGCACTTGTATTAGTGTGGAAAAAACACTTTTTGCACTTGTGATAGTGTTGAAAAACCACTTTTCGCACTTGTGTTAGTGTTGAAAAACTACTTTTCGCACTTGTGTTAATGTTGAAAAACCACTTTTCGCACTTGTGTTGGTGCAGGAAACCACTTTTGCACTTGTATTAGTGTGGAAAAAACACTTTTTGCACTTGTGATAGTGTTGAAAAACCACTTTTCGCACTTGTGTTGGTGCAGGAAACCTCTTTTGCACTTGTATTAGTGTGGAAAAAACACTTTTTGCACTTGTGATAGTGTTGAAAAACCACTTTTCGCACTTGTGTTAGTGTTGAAAAACCACTTTTCGCACTTGTGTTGGTGCAGGAAACCACTTTTGCACTTGTATTAGTGTGGAAAAACCACTTTTCGCACTTGTGATAGTGTTGAAAAACCACTTTTCGCACTTGTGTTGGTGCAGGAAACCACTTTTGCACTTGTATTAGTGTGGAAAAACCACTTTTCGCACTGTGTTAGTGTGGCAAAAACCACTTTTCGCACTTGTGTTAGTGTTGAAAAACCACTTTTCGCACTTGTGTTGGTGCAGGAAACCACTTTTGCACTTGTATTAGTGTGGAAAAAACACTTTTTGCACTTGTGATCGTGTTGAAAAACCACTTTTCGCACTTGTGATAGTGTTGAAAAACCACTTTTCGCACTTGTGTTTGTGCAGGAAACCACGTTTGCACTTGTATTAGTGTGGAAAAAACACTTTTCGCACTTGTGTTGGTGCAGGAAACCACTTTTGCACTTGTGTTAGTGTGGAAAAAACACTTTTTGCAATTGTGATAGTGTTGAAAAACCACTTTTCGCACTTGTGTTAGTGTTCAAAAACCACTTTTCGCACTTGTGTTGGTGCAGGAAACCACTTTTGCACTTGTATTAGTGTGGAAAAACCACTTTTCGCACTTGTGTTAGTGTTGAAAAACCACTTTTCGCACTTGTGTTAGTGTTGAAAAACCACTTTTCGCACTTGTGTTGGTGCAGGAAACCACTTTTGCACTTGTATTAGTGTGGAAAACTTCTTTTCGCACTTGTGTTAGTGTTGAAAAACCACTTTTCGCACTTGTGTTAGTGTTGAAAAACCACTTTTCGCACTTGTGTTGGTGCAGGAAACCACTTTTGCACTTGTATTAGTGTGGAAAAACCACTTTTCGCACTTGTGATAGTGTTGAAAACCACTTTTCGCACGTGTGTTGGTGCAGGAAACCACTTTTGCACTTGTATTAGTGTGGAAAAACCACTTTTCGCACTTGTGTTAGTGTTGAAAAACCACTTTTCGCACTTGTGTTGGTGCAGGAAACTACTTTTGCACTTGTATTAGTGTGGAAAAAACACTTTTTGCACTTGTGATAGTGTTGAAAAACCACTTTTCGCACTTGTGTTAGTGTTGAAAAACCACTTTTCGCACTGGTGTTGGTGCAGGAAACCACTTTTGCACTTGTATTAGTGTGGAAAAACCACTTTTCGCACTTGTGTTAGTGTTGAAAAACCACTTTTTGCACTTGTGTTAGTGTTGAAAAACCACTTTTCGCACTTGTGTTGGTGCAGGAAACCACTTTTGCACTTGTATTAGTGTGGAAAAACCACTTTTCGCACTTGTGTTAGTGTTGAAAAACCACTTTTCGCACATGTGTTAGTGTTGAAAAACCACTTTTCGCACTTGTGTTGGTGCAGGAAACCACTTTTGCACTTGTATTAGTGTGGAAAAACTTCTTTTCGCACTTGTGTTAGTGTTGAAAAACCACTTTTCGCACTTGTGTTAGTGTTGAAAAACCACTTTTCGCACTTGTGTTAGTGTTGAAAAACTACTTTTCGCACTTGTGTTGGTGCAGGAAACCACTTTTGCACTTGTATTAGTGTGGAAAAACCACTTTTCGCACTTGTGATAGTGTTGAAAAACCACTTTTCGCACTTGTGTTGGTGCAGGAAACCACTTTTGCACTTGTATTAGTGTGGAAAAACCACTTTTCGCACTGTGTTAGTGTTGAAAAACCTCTTTTCACACTTATGTTGGTGCAGGAAACCACTTTTGCACTTGTATTATTGTGGAAAAAACACTTTTTGCACTTGTGTTAGTGTTGAAAAACCACTTTTCGCATTTGTGTTAGTGTTGAAAAACCACTTTTCTCACTTGTGTTAGTGTTCAAAAACCACTTTTCGCACTTGTGTTGGTGCAGGAAACCACTTTTGCACTTGTATTAGTGTTGAAAAACCACTTTTCGCACTTGTGTTAGTGTTGAAAAACCACTTTTCGCACTTGTGTTAGTGTTGAAAAACCACTTTTCGCACTGGTGTTGGTGCAGGAAACCACTTTTGCACTTGTATTAGTGTGGAAAAAACACTTTTCGCACTTGTGTTAGTGTTGAAAAACCACTTTTCGCACTTGTGTTAGTGTTGAAAAACCACTTTTCGCACTTGTGTTGGTGCAGTAAACCACTTTTGCACTTGTATTGGTGTGGAAAAACCACTTTTCGCACTTGTGTTAGTGTTGAAAAACCACTTTTCGCACTTGTGTTAGTGTTGAAAAACCACTTTTCGCACTTGTGTTGGTGCAGGAAACCACTTTTGCACTTGTATTAGTGTGGAAAAACTTCTTTTTGCACTTGTGTTAGTGTTGCAAAACCACTTTTCGCACTTGTGTTAGTGTTGAAAAACCACTTTTCATACTTGTGTTAGTGTTGAAAAACCACTTTTCGCACTTGTGTTGGTGCAGGAAACCACTTTTGCATTTGTATTAGTGTGGAAAAACCACTTTTCGAACTTGTGATAGTGTTGAAAAACCACTTTTCGCACTTGTGTTGGTGCAGGAAACCACTTTTGCACTTGTGTTAGTGTGGAAAAACCACTTTTCGCACTGTGTTAGTGTGGCAAAAACCACTTTTCGCACTTGTGTTAGTGTTGAAAAACCACTTTTCGCACTTGTGTTGGTGCAGGAAACCACTTTTGCACTTGTATTAGTGTGGAAAAAACACTTTTTGCACTTGTGATAGTGTTGAAAAACCACTTTTCGCACTTGTGTTAGTGTTGAAAAACTACTTTTCGCACTTGTGTTAATGTTGAAAAACCACTTTTCGCACTTGTGTTGGTGCAGGAAACCACTTTTGCACTTGTATTAGTGTGGAAAAAACACTTTTTGCACTTGTGATAGTGTTGAAAAACCACTTTTCGCACTTGTGTTGGTGCAGGAAACCTCTTTTGCACTTGTATTAGTGTGGAAAAAACACTTTTTGCACTTGTGATAGTGTTGAAAAACCACTTTTCGCACTTGTGTTAGTGTTGAAAAACCACTTTTCGCACTTGTGTTGGTGCAGGAAACCACTTTTGCACTTGTATTAGTGTGGAAAAACCACTTTTCGCACTTGTGATAGTGTTGAAAAACCACTTTTCGCACTTGTGTTGGTGCAGGAAACCACTTTTGCACTTGTATTAGTGTGGAAAAACCACTTTTCGCACTGTGTTAGTGTGGCAAAAACCACTTTTCGCACTTGTGTTAGTGTTGAAAAACCACTTTTCGCACTTGTGTTGGTGCAGGAAACCACTTTTGCACTTGTATTAGTGTGGAAAAAACACTTTTTGCACTTGTGATCGTGTTGAAAAACCACTTTTCGCACTTGTGATAGTGTTGAAAAACCACTTTTCGCACTTGTGTTTGTGCAGGAAACCACGTTTGCACTTGTATTAGTGTGGAAAAAACACTTTTCGCACTTGTGTTGGTGCAGGAAACCACTTTTGCACTTGTGTTAGTGTGGAAAAAACACTTTTTGCAATTGTGATAGTGTTGAAAAACCACTTTTCGCACTTGTGTTAGTGTTCAAAAACCACTTTTCGCACTTGTGTTGGTGCAGGAAACCACTTTTGCACTTGTATTTGTGTGGAAAAACCACTTTTCGCACTTGTGTTGGTGCAGGAAACCACTTTTGCACTTGTATTAGTGTGGAAAAACCACTTTTCGCACTTGTGATAGTGTTGAAAAACCACTTTTCGCACTTGTGTTGTTGCAGGAAACCACGTTTACACTTGTATTAGTGTGGAAAAAACACTTTTCGCACTTGTGCTAGTGTTGAAAAACCACTTTTCGCACTTGTGTTAGTGTTGAAAAACCACTTTTCGCACTTGTGTTGGTGCAGGAAACCACTTTTGCACTTGTATTAGTGTGGCAAAACCACTTTTCGCACTTGTGTTAGTGTTGAAAAACCACTTTTCGCACTTGTGTTAGTGTTGAAAAACCACTTTTCGCACTTGTGTTGGTGCAGGAAACCACTTTTGCACTTGTATTAGTGTGGAAAAACTTCTTTTCGCACTTGTGTTAGTGTTGAAAAACCACTTTTCGCACTTGTGTTAGTGTTGAAAAACCACTTTTCGCACTTGTGTTGGTGCAGGAAACCACTTTTGCACTTGTATTAGTGTGGGAAAACCACTTTTCGCACTTGTGATAGTGTTGAAAAACCACTTTTCGCACTTGTGTTGGTGCAGGAAACCACTTTTGCACTTGTATTAGTGTGGAAAAACCACTTTTCGCACTGTGTTAGTGTGGCAAAAACCACTTTTCGCACTTGTGTTAGTGTTGAAAAACCACTTTTCGCACTTGTGTTGGTGCAGGAAACCACTTTTGCACTTGTATTAGTGTGGAAAAAACACTTTTTGCACTTGTGATAGTGTTGAAAAACCACTTTTCGCACTTGTGTTAGTGTTGAAAAACCACTTTTCGCACTTGTGTTAATGTTGAAAAACCACTTTTCGCACTTGTGTTGGTGCAGGAAACCACTTTTGCACTTGTATTAGTGTGGAAAAAACACTTTTTGCACTTGTGATAGTGTTGAAAAACCACTTTTCGCACTTGTGTTGGTGCAGGAAACCTCTTTTGCACTTGTATTAGTGTGGAAAAAACACTTTTTGCACTTGTGATAGTGTTGAAAAACCACTTTTCGCACTTGTGTTAGTGTTGAAAAACCACTTTTCGCACTTGTGTTGGTGCAGGAAACCACTTTTGCACTTGTATTAGTGTGGAAAAACCACTTTTCGCACTTGTGATAGTGTTGAAAAACCACTTTTCGCACTTGTGTTGGTGCAGGAAACCACTTTTGCACTTGTATTAGTGTGGAAAAACCACTTTTCGCACTGTGTTAGTGTGGCAAAAACCACTTTTTGCACTTGTGTTAGTGTTGAAAAACCACTTTTCGCACTTGTGTTGGTGCAGGAAACCACTTTTGCACTTGTATTAGTGTGGAAAAAACACTTTTTGCACTTGTGATAGTGTTGAAAAACCACTTTTCGCACTTGTGTTAGTGTTGAAAAACCACTTTTCGCACTTGTGTTAATGTTGAAAAACCACTTTTCGCACTTGTGTTGGTGCAGGAAACCACTTTTGCACTTGTATTAGTGTGGAAAAAACACTTTTTGCACTTGTGATAGTGTTGAAAAACCACTTTTCGCACTTGTGTTGGTGCAGGAAACCTCTTTTGCACTTGTATTAGTGTGGAAAAAACACTTTTCGCACTTGTGTTACTGTTGAAAAACCACTTTTCGCACTTGTGTTAGTGTTGAAAAACCACTTTTCGCACTTGTGTTGGTGCAGGAAACCACTTTTGCACTTGTATTGGTGTGGAAAAAACACTTTTTGCACTTGTGATAGTGTTGAAAAACCACTTTTCGCACTTGTGTTAGTGTTGAAAAACCACTTTTCGCACTTGTGTTGGTGCAGGAAACCACTTTTGCACTTGTATTAGTGTGGAAAAACCACTTTTCGCACTTGTGTTAGTGTTGAAAAACCACTTTGCGCACTTGTGTTAGTGTTGAAAAACCACTTTTCGCACTTGTGTTGGTGCAGGAAACCACTTTTGCACTTGTATTAGTGTGGCAAAAACCACTTTTCGCACTTGTGTTAGTGTTGAAAAACCACTTTTCGCACTTGTGTTAGTGTTGAAAAACCACTTTTCGCACTTGTGTTAGTGTTGAAAAACCACCTTTCGCACTTGTGTTGGTGCAGGAAACCACTTTTTCACTTGTATTAGTGTGGAAAAAACACTTTTTGCACTTGTGTTAGTGTTGAAAAACCACTTTTCGCACATGTGTTAGTGTTGAAAAACCACTTTTCGCACTTGTGTTGGTGCAGGAAACCACTTTTGCACTTGCATTAGTGTGGAAAAAACACTTTTTGCACTTGTGATAGTGTTGAAAAACCATATTTCGCACTTTTGTTAGTGTTGAAAAACCACTTTTCGCACTTGTGTTAGTGTTGAAAAACCACTTTTCGCACTTGTGTTGGTGCAGGAAACCACTTTTGCACTTGTATTAGTGTGGAAAAAACACTTTTTGCACTTGTGATAGTGTTGAAAAACCACTTTTCGCACTTGTGTTGGTGCAGGAAACCTCTTTTGCACTTGTATTAGTGTGGAAAAAACACTTTTCGCACTTGTGTTACTGTTGAAAAACCACTTTTCGCACTTGTGTTAGTGTTGAAAAACCACTTTTCGCACTTGTGTTGGTGCAGGAAACCACTTTTGCACTTGTATTGGTGTGGAAAAAACACTTTTTGCACTTGTGATAGTGTTGAAAAACCACTTTTCGCACTTGTGTTAGTGTTGAAAAACCACTTTTCGCACTTGTGTTGGTGCAGGAAACCACTTTTGCACTTGTTTTAGTGTGGAAAAAACACTTTTTGCACTTGTGATAGTGTTGAAAAACCACTTTTCGCACTTGTGTTAGTGCTGAAAAACCACTTTTCGCACTTGTGTTGGTGCAGGAAACCACTTTTGCACTTGTATTAGTGTGGCAAAAACCACTTTTCGCACTTGTGTTAGTGTTGAAAAACCACTTTTCGCACTTGGGTTAGTGTTGAAAAACCACTTTTCGCACTTGTGTTAGTGTTGAAAAACCACCTTTCGCACTTGTGTTGGTGCAGGAAACCACTTTTGCACTTGTATTAGTGTGGAAAAAACACTTTTTGCACTTGTGTTAGTGTTGAAAAACCACTTTTCACACTTGTGTTAGTGTTGAAAAACCACTTTTCGCACTTGTGTTGGTGCAGGAAACCACTTTTGCACCTGCATTAGTGTGGAAAAAACACTTTTTGCACTTGTGATAGTGTTGAAAAACCACATTTCGCACTTTTGTTAGTGTTGAAAAACCACTTTTCGCACTTGTGTTAGTGTTGAAAAACCACTTTTCGCACTTGTGTTGGTGCAGGAAACCACTTTTGCACTTGTATTAGTGTGGAAAAACTTCTTTTCGCACTTGTGTTAGTGTTGAAAAACCACTTTTCGCACTTGTGTTAGTGTTGAAAAACCACTTTTCGCACTTGTGTTAGTGTTGAAAAACTACTTTTCGCACTTGTGTTGGTGCAGGAAACCACTTTTGCACTTGTATTAGTGTGGAAAAACCACTTTTCGCACTTGTGATAGTGTTGAAAAACCACTTTTCGCACTTGTGTTGGTGCAGGAAACCACTTTTGCACTTGTATTAGTGTGGAAAAACCACTTTTCGCACTGTGTTAGTGTTGAAAAACCTCTTTTCACACTTATGTTGGTGCAGGAAACCACTTTTGCACTTGTATTATTGTGGAAAAAACACTTTTTGCACTTGTGTTAGTGTTGAAAAACCACTTTTCGCATTTGTGTTAGTGTTGAAAAACCACTTTTCTCACTTGTGTTAGTGTTCAAAAACCACTTTTCGCACTTGTGTTGGTGCAGGAAACCACTTTTGCACTTGTATTAGTGTTGAAAAACCACTTTTCGCACTTGTGTTAGTGTTGAAAAACCACTTTTCGCACTTGTGTTAGTGTTGAAAAACCACTTTTCGCACTGGTGTTGGTGCAGGAAACCACTTTTGCACTTGTATTAGTGTGGAAAAAACACTTTTCGCACTTGTGTTAGTGTTGAAAAACCACTTTTCGCACTTGTGTTAGTGTTGAAAAACCACTTTTCGCACTTGTGTTGGTGCAGTAAACCACTTTTGCACTTGTATTGGTGTGGAAAAACCACTTTTCGCACTTGTGTTAGTGTTGAAAAACCACTTTTCGCACTTGTGTTAGTGTTGAAAAACCACTTTTCGCACTTGTGTTGGTGCAGGAAACCACTTTTGCACTTGTATTAGTGTGGAAAAACTTCTTTTTGCACTTGTGTTAGTGTTGCAAAACCACTTTTCGCACTTGTGTTAGTGTTGAAAAACCACTTTTCATACTTGTGTTAGTGTTGAAAAACCACTTTTCGCACTTGTGTTGGTGCAGGAAACCACTTTTGCATTTGTATTAGTGTGGAAAAACCACTTTTCGAACTTGTGATAGTGTTGAAAAACCACTTTTCGCACTTGTGTTGGTGCAGGAAACCACTTTTGCACTTGTGTTAGTGTGGAAAAACCACTTTTCGCACTGTGTTAGTGTGGCAAAAACCACTTTTCGCACTTGTGTTAGTGTTGAAAAACCACTTTTCGCACTTGTGTTGGTGCAGGAAACCACTTTTGCACTTGTATTAGTGTGGAAAAAACACTTTTTGCACTTGTGATAGTGTTGAAAAACCACTTTTCGCACTTGTGTTAGTGTTGAAAAACTACTTTTCGCACTTGTGTTAATGTTGAAAAACCACTTTTCGCACTTGTGTTGGTGCAGGAAACCACTTTTGCACTTGTATTAGTGTGGAAAAAACACTTTTTGCACTTGTGATAGTGTTGAAAAACCACTTTTCGCACTTGTGTTGGTGCAGGAAACCTCTTTTGCACTTGTATTAGTGTGGAAAAAACACTTTTTGCACTTGTGATAGTGTTGAAAAACCACTTTTCGCACTTGTGTTAGTGTTGAAAAAACCACTTTTCGCACTTGTGTTGGTGCAGGAAACCACTTTTGCACTTGTATTAGTGTGGAAAAACCACTTTTCGCACTTGTGATAGTGTTGAAAAACCACTTTTCGCACTTGTGTTGGTGCAGGAAACCACTTTTGCACTTGTATTAGTGTGGAAAAACCACTTTTCGCACTGTGTTAGTGTGGCAAAAACCACTTTTCGCACTTGTGTTAGTGTTGAAAAACCACTTTTCGCACTTGTGTTGGTGCAGGAAACCACTTTTGCACTTGTATTAGTGTGGAAAAAACACTTTTTGCACTTGTGATCGTGTTGAAAAACCACTTTTCGCACTTGTGATAGTGTTGAAAAACCACTTTTCGCACTTGTGTTTGTGCAGGAAACCACGTTTGCACTTGTATTAGTGTGGAAAAAACACTTTTCGCACTTGTGTTGGTGCAGGAAACCACTTTTGCACTTGTGTTAGTGTGGAAAAAACACTTTTTGCAATTGTGATAGTGTTGAAAAACCACTTTTCGCACTTGTGTTAGTGTTCAAAAACCACTTTTCGCACTTGTGTTGGTGCAGGAAACCACTTTTGCACTTGTATTTGTGTGGAAAAACCACTTTTCGCACTTGTGTTGGTGCAGGAAACCACTTTTGCACTTGTATTAGTGTGGAAAAACCACTTTTCGCACTTGTGATAGTGTTGAAAAACCACTTTTCGCACTTGTGTTGTTGCAGGAAACCACGTTTACACTTGTATTAGTGTGGAAAAAACACTTTTCGCACTTGTGCTAGTGTTGAAAAACCACTTTTCGCACTTGTGTTAGTGTTGAAAAACCACTTTTCGCACTTGTGTTGGTGCAGGAAACCACTTTTGCACTTGTATTAGTGTGGCAAAACCACTTTTCGCACTTGTGTTAGTGTTGAAAAACCACTTTTCGCACTTGTGTTAGTGTTGAAAAACCACTTTTCGCACTTGTGTTGGTGCAGGAAACCACTTTTGCACTTGTATTAGTGTGGAAAAACTTCTTTTCGCACTTGTGTTAGTGTTGAAAAACCACTTTTCGCACTTGTGTTAGTGTTGAAAAACCACTTTTCGCACTTGTGTTGGTGCAGGAAACCACTTTTGCACTTGTATTAGTGTGGGAAAACCACTTTTCGCACTTGTGATAGTGTTGAAAAACCACTTTTCGCACTTGTGTTGGTGCAGGAAACCACTTTTGCACTTGTATTAGTGTGGAAAAACCACTTTTCGCACTGTGTTAGTGTGGCAAAAACCACTTTTCGCACTTGTGTTAGTGTTGAAAAACCACTTTTCGCACTTGTGTTGGTGCAGGAAACCACTTTTGCACTTGTATTAGTGTGGAAAAAACACTTTTTGCACTTGTGATAGTGTTGAAAAACCACTTTTCGCACTTGTGTTAGTGTTGAAAAACCACTTTTCGCACTTGTGTTAATGTTGAAAAACCACTTTTCGCACTTGTGTTGGTGCAGGAAACCACTTTTGCACTTGTATTAGTGTGGAAAAAACACTTTTTGCACTTGTGATAGTGTTGAAAAACCACTTTTCGCACTTGTGTTGGTGCAGGAAACCTCTTTTGCACTTGTATTAGTGTGGAAAAAACACTTTTTGCACTTGTGATAGTGTTGAAAAACCACTTTTCGCACTTGTGTTAGTGTTGAAAAACCACTTTTCGCACTTGTGTTGGTGCAGGAAACCACTTTTGCACTTGTATTAGTGTGGAAAAACCACTTTTCGCACTTGTGATAGTGTTGAAAAACCACTTTTCGCACTTGTGTTGGTGCAGGAAACCACTTTTGCACTTGTATTAGTGTGGAAAAACCACTTTTCGCACTGTGTTAGTGTGGCAAAAACCACTTTTTGCACTTGTGTTAGTGTTGAAAAACCACTTTTCGCACTTGTGTTGGTGCAGGAAACCACTTTTGCACTTGTATTAGTGTGGAAAAAACACTTTTTGCACTTGTGATAGTGTTGAAAAACCACTTTTCGCACTTGTGTTAGTGTTGAAAAACCACTTTTCGCACTTGTGTTAATGTTGAAAAACCACTTTTCGCACTTGTGTTGGTGCAGGAAACCACTTTTGCACTTGTATTAGTGTGGAAAAAAACACTTTTTGCACTTGTGATAGTGTTGAAAAACCACTTTTCGCACTTGTGTTGGTGCAGGAAACCTCTTTTGCACTTGTATTAGTGTGGAAAAAACACTTTTCGCACTTGTGTTACTGTTGAAAAACCACTTTTCGCACTTGTGTTAGTGTTGAAAAACCACTTTTCGCACTTGTGTTGGTGCAGGAAACCACTTTTGCACTTGTATTGGTGTGGAAAAAACACTTTTTGCACTTGTGATAGTGTTGAAAAACCACTTTTCGCACTTGTGTTAGTGTTGAAAAACCACTTTTCGCACTTGTGTTGGTGCAGGAAACCACTTTTGCACTTGTATTAGTGTGGAAAAACCACTTTTCGCACTTGTGTTAGTGTTGAAAAACCACTTTGCGCACTTGTGTTAGTGTTGAAAAACCACTTTTCGCACTTGTGTTGGTGCAGGAAACCACTTTTGCACTTGTATTAGTGTGGCAAAAACCACTTTTCGCACTTGTGTTAGTGTTGAAAAACCACTTTTCGCACTTGTGTTAGTGTTGAAAAACCACTTTTCGCACTTGTGTTAGTGTTGAAAAACCACCTTTCGCACTTGTGTTGGTGCAGGAAACCACTTTTTCACTTGTATTAGTGTGGAAAAAACACTTTTTGCACTTGTGTTAGTGTTGAAAAACCACTTTTCGCACATGTGTTAGTGTTGAAAAACCACTTTTCGCACTTGTGTTGGTGCAGGAAACCACTTTTGCACTTGCATTAGTGTGGAAAAAACACTTTTTGCACTTGTGATAGTGTTGAAAAACCATATTTCGCACTTTTGTTAGTGTTGAAAAACCACTTTTCGCACTTGTGTTAGTGTTGAAAAACCACTTTTCGCACTTGTGTTGGTGCAGGAAACCACTTTTGCACTTGTATTAGTGTGGAAAAAACACTTTTTGCACTTGTGATAGTGTTGAAAAACCACTTTTCGCACTTGTGTTGGTGCAGGAAACCTCTTTTGCACTTGTATTAGTGTGGAAAAAACACTTTTCGCACTTGTGTTACTGTTGAAAAACCACTTTTCGCACTTGTGTTAGTGTTGAAAAACCACTTTTCGCACTTGTGTTGGTGCAGGAAACCACTTTTGCACTTGTATTGGTGTGGAAAAAACACTTTTTGCACTTGTGATAGTGTTGAAAAACCACTTTTCGCACTTGTGTTAGTGTTGAAAAACCACTTTTCGCACTTGTGTTGGTGCAGGAAACCACTTTTGCACTTGTTTTAGTGTGGAAAAAACACTTTTTGCACTTGTGATAGTGTTGAAAAACCACTTTTCGCACTTGTGTTAGTGCTGAAAAACCACTTTTCGCACTTGTGTTGGTGCAGGAAACCACTTTTGCACTTGTATTAGTGTGGCAAAAACCACTTTTCGCACTTGTGTTAGTGTTGAAAAACCACTTTTCGCACTTGGGTTAGTGTTGAAAAACCACTTTTCGCACTTGTGTTAGTGTTGAAAAACCACCTTTCGCACTTGTGTTGGTGCAGGAAACCACTTTTGCACTTGTATTAGTGTGGAAAAAACACTTTTTGCACTTGTGTTAGTGTTGAAAAACCACTTTTCACACTTGTGTTAGTGTTGAAAAACCACTTTTCGCACTTGTGTTGGTGCAGGAAACCACTTTTGCACCTGCATTAGTGTGGAAAAAACACTTTTTGCACTTGTGATAGTGTTGAAAAACCACATTTCGCACTTTTGTTAGTGTTGAAAAACCACTTTTCGCACTTGTGTTAGTGTTGAAAAACCACTTTTCGCACTTGTGTTGGTGCAGGAAACCACTTTTGCACTTGTATTAGTGTGGAAAAAACACTTTTTGCACTTGTAATAGTGTTGAAAAACCACTTTTCGCACTTGTGATAGTGTTGAAAAACCACTTTTTCGCACTTGTGTTGTTGCAGGAAACCACGTTTACACTTGTATTAGTGTGGAAAAAACACTTTTCGCACTTGTGCTAGTGTTGAAAAACCACTTTTCGCACTTGTGTTAGTGTTGAAAAACCACTTTTCGCACTTGTGTTGGTGCAGGAAACCACTTTTGCACTTGTATTAGTGTGGCAAAACCACTTTTCGCACTTGTGTTAGTGTTGAAAAACCACTTTTCGCACTTGTGTTAGTGTTGAAAAACCACTTTTCGCACTTGTGTTGGTGCAGGAAACCACTTTTGCACTTGTATTAGTGTGGAAAAACTTCTTTTCGCACTTGTGTTAGTGTTGAAAAACCACTTTTCGCACTTGTGTTAGTGTTGAAAAACCACTTTTCGCACTTGTGTTGGTGCAGGAAACCACTTTTGCACTTGTATTAGTGTGGAAAAACCACTTTTCGCACTTGTGATAGTGTTGAAAAACCACTTTTCGCACTTGTGTTGGTGCAGGAAACCACTTTTGCACTTGTATTAGTGTGGAAAAACCACTTTTCGCACTGTGTTAGTGTGGCAAAAACCACTTTTCGCACTTGTGTTAGTGTTGAAAAACCACTTTTCGCACTTGTGTTGGTGCAGGAAACCACTTTTGCACTTGTATTAGTGTGGAAAAAACACTTTTTGCACTTGTGATAGTGTTGAAAAACCACTTTTCGCACTTGTGTTAGTGTTGAAAAACCACTTTTCGCACTTGTGTTAATGTTGAAAAACCACTTTTCGCACTTGTGTTGGTGCAGGAAACCACTTTTGCACTTGTATTAGTGTGGAAAAAACACTTTTTGCACTTGTGATAGTGTTGAAAAACCACTTTTCGCACTTGTGTTGGTGCAGGAAACCTCTTTTGCACTTGTATTAGTGTGGAAAAAACACTTTTTGCACTTGTGATAGTGTTGAAAAACCACTTTTCGCACTTGTGTTAGTGTTGAAAAACCACTTTTCGCACTTGTGTTGGTGCAGGAAACCACTTTTGCACTTGTATTAGTGTGGAAAAACCACTTTTCGCACTTGTGATAGTGTTGAAAAACCACTTTTCGCACTTGTATTGGTGCAGGAAACCACTTTTGCACTTGTATTAGTGTGGAAAAACCACTTTTCGCAGTGTGTTAGTGTGGCAAAAACCACTTTTTGCACTTGTGTTAGTGTTGAAAAACCACTTTTCGCACTTGTGTTGGTGCAGGAAACCACTTTTGCACTTGTATTAGTGTGGAAAAAACACTTTTTGCACTTGTGATAGTGTTGAAAAACCACTTTTCGCACTTGTGTTAGTGTTGAAAAACCACTTTTCGCACTTGTGTTAATGTTGAAAAACCACTTTTCGCACTTGTGTTGGTGCAGGAAACCACTTTTGCACTTGTATTAGTGTGGAAAAAACACTTTTTGCACTTGTGATAGTGTTGAAAAACCACTTTTCGCACTTGTGTTGGTGCAGGAAACCTCTTTTGCACTTGTATTAGTGTGGAAAAAACACTTTTCGCACTTGTGTTACTGTTGAAAAACCACTTTTCGCACTTGTGTTAGTGTTGAAAAACCACTTTTCGCACTTGTGTTGGTGCAGGAAACCACTTTTGCACTTGTATTGGTGTGGAAAAAACACTTTTTGCACTTGTGATAGTGTTGAAAAACCACTTTTCGCACTTGTGTTAGTGTTGAAAAACCACTTTTCGCACTTGTGTTGGTGCAGGAAACCACTTTTGCACTTGTATTAGTGTGCAAAAACCACTTTTCGCACTTGTGTTAGTGTTGAAAAACCACTTTTCGCACTTGTGTTAGTGTTGAAAAACCGCTTTTTGCACTTGTGTTGGTGCAGGAAACCACTTTTGCACTTGTATTAGTGTGGAAAAACCACTTTTCGCACTTGTGTTAGTGTTGAAAAACCACTTTGCGCACTTGTGTTAGTGTTGAAAAACCACTTTTCGCACTTGTGTTGGTGCAGGAAACCACTTTTGCACTTGTATTAGTGTGGCAAAAACCACTTTTCGCACTTGTGTTAGTGTTGAAAAACCACTTTTCGCACTTGTGTTAGTGTTGAAAAACCACTTTTCGCACTTGTGTTAGTGTTGAAAAACCACCTTTCGCACTTGTGTTGGTGCAGGAAACCACTTTTTCACTTGTATTAGTGTGGAAAAAACACTTTTTGCACTTGTGTTAGTGTTGAAAAACCACTTTTCGCACATGTGTTAGTGTTGAAAAACCACTTTTCGCACTTGTGTTGGTGCAGGAAACCACTTTTGCACTTGCATTAGTGTGGAAAAAACACTTTTTGCACTTGTGATAGTGTTGAAAAACCATATTTCGCACTTTTGTTAGTGTTGAAAAACCACTTTTCGCACTTGTGTTAGTGTTGAAAAACCACTTTTCGCACTTGTGTTGGTGCAGGAAACCACTTTTGCACTTGTATTAGTGTGGAAAAAACACTTTTTGCACTTGTGATAGTGTTGAAAAACCACTTTTCGCACTTGTGTTGGTGCAGGAAACCTCTTTTGCACTTGTATTAGTGTGGAAAAAACACTTTTCGCACTTGTGTTACTGTTGAAAAACCACTTTTCGCACTTGTGTTAGTGTTGAAAAACCACTTTTCGCACTTGTGTTGGTGCAGGAAACCACTTTTGCACTTGTATTGGTGTGGAAAAAACACTTTTTGCACTTGTGATAGTGTTGAAAAACCACTTTTCGCACTTGTGTTAGTGTTGAAAAACCACTTTTCGCACTTGTGTTGGTGCAGGAAACCACTTTTGCACTTGTATTAGTGTGCAAAAACCACTTTTCGCACTTGTGTTAGTGTTGAAAAACCACTTTTCGCACTTGTGTTAGTGTTGAAAAACCGCTTTTTGCACCTGTGTTGGTGCAGGAAACCACTTTTGCACTTGTATTAGTGTGGAAAAACCACTTTTCGCACTTGTGTTAGTGTTGAAAAACCACTTTGCGCACTTGTGTTAGTGTTGAAAAACCACTTTTCGCACTTGTGTTGGTGCAGGAAACCACTTTTGCACTTGTATTAGTGTGGCAAAAACCACTTTTCGCACTTGTGTTAGTGTTGAAAAACCACTTTTCGCACTTGTGTTAGTGTTGAAAAACCACTTTTCGCACTTGTGTTAGTGTTGAAAAACCACCTTTCGCACTTGTGTTGGTGCAGGAAACCACTTTTGCACTTGTATTAGTGTGGAAAAAACACTTTTTGCACTTGTGTTAGTGTTGAAAAACCACTTTTCGCACTTGTGATAGTGTTGAAAAACCACTTTTCGCACGTGTGTTGGTGCAGGAAACCACTTTTGCACTTGTATTAGTGTGGAAAAACCACTTTTCGCACTTGTGTTAGTGTTGAAAAACCACTTTTCGCACTTGTGTTGGTGCAGGAAACTACTTTTGCACTTGTATTAGTGTGGAAAAAACACTTTTTGCACTTGTGATAGTGTTGAAAAACCACTTTTCGCACTTGTGTTAGTGTTGAAAAACCACTTTTCGCACTGGTGTTGGTGCAGGAAACCACTTTTGCACTTGTATTAGTGTGGAAAAACCACTTTTCGCACTTGTGTTAGTGTTGAAAAACCACTTTTTGCACTTGTGTTAGTGTTGAAAAACCACTTTTCGCACTTGTGTTGGTGCAGGAAACCACTTTTGCACTTGTATTAGTGTGGAAAAACCACTTTTCGCACTTGTGTTAGTGTTGAAAAACCACTTTTCGCACATGTGTTAGTGTTGAAAAACCACTTTTCGCACTTGTGTTGGTGCAGGAAACCACTTTTGCACTTGTATTAGTGTGGAAAAACTTCTTTTCGCACTTGAGTTAGTGTTGAAAAACCACTTTTCGCACTTGTGTTAGTGTTGAAAAACCACTTTTCGCACTTGTGTTAGTGTTGAAAAACTACTTTTCGCACTTGTGTTGGTGCAGGAAACCACTTTTGCACTTGTATTAGTGTGGCAAAAACCACTTTTCGCACTTGTGTTAGTGTTGAAAAACCACTTTTCGCACTTGTGTTAGTGTTGAAAAACCACTTTTCGCACTTGTGTTAGTGTTGAAAAACCACCTTTCGCACTTGTGTTGGTGCAGGAAACCACTTTTTCACTTGTATTAGTGTGGAAAAAACACTTTTTGCACTTGTGTTAGTGTTGAAAAACCACTTTTCGCACTTGTGTTAGTGTTGAAAAACCACTTTTCGCACTTGTGTTGGTGCAGGAAACCACTTTTGCACTTGTATTAGTGTGGAAAAAACACTTTTTGCACTTGTGATAGTGTTGAAAAACCACTTTTCGCACTTGTGTTGGTGCAGGAAACCTCTTTTGCACTTGTATTAGTGTGGAAAAAACACTTTTCGCACTTGTGTTACTGTTGAAAAACCACTTTTCGCACTTGTGTTAGTGTTGAAAAACCACTTTTCGCACTTGTGTTGGTGCAGGAAACCACTTTTGCACTTGTATTGGTGTGGAAAAAACACTTTTTGCACTTGTGATAGTGTTGAAAAACCACTTTTCGCACTTGTGTTAGTGTTGAAAAACCACTTTTCGCACTTGTGTTGGTGCAGGAAACCACTTTTGCACTTGTATTAGTGTGCAAAAACCACTTTTCGCACTTGTGTTAGTGTTGAAAAACCACTTTTCGCACTTGTGTTAGTGTTGAAAAACCGCTTTTTGCACCTGTGTTGGTGCAGGAAACCACTTTTGCACTTGTATTAGTGTGGAAAAACCACTTTTCGCACTTGTGTTAGTGTTGAAAAACCACTTTGCGCACTTGTGTTAGTGTTGAAAAACCACTTTTCGCACTTGTGTTGGTGCAGGAAACCACTTTTGCACTTGTATTAGTGTGGCAAAAACCACTTTTCGCACTTGTGTTAGTGTTGAAAAACCACTTTTCGCACTTGTGTTAGTGTTGAAAAACCACTTTTCGCACTTGTGTTAGTGTTGAAAAACCACCTTTCGCACTTGTGTTGGTGCAGGAAACCACTTTTGCACTTGTATTAGTGTGGAAAAAACACTTTTTGCACTTGTGTTAGTGTTGAAAAACCACTTTTCGCACTTGTGATAGTGTTGAAAAACCACTTTTCGCACGTGTGTTGGTGCAGGAAACCACTTTTGCACTTGTATTAGTGTGGAAAAACCACTTTTCGCACTTGTGTTAGTGTTGAAAAACCACTTTTCGCACTTGTGTTGGTGCAGGAAACTACTTTTGCACTTGTATTAGTGTGGAAAAAACACTTTTTGCACTTGTGATAGTGTTGAAAAACCACTTTTCGCACTTGTGTTAGTGTTGAAAAACCACTTTTCGCACTGGTGTTGGTGCAGGAAACCACTTTTGCACTTGTATTAGTGTGGAAAAACCACTTTTCGCACTTGTGTTAGTGTTGAAAAACCACTTTTTGCACTTGTGTTAGTGTTGAAAAACCACTTTTCGCACTTGTGTTGGTGCAGGAAACCACTTTTGCACTTGTATTAGTGTGGAAAAACCACTTTTCGCACTTGTGTTAGTGTTGAAAAACCACTTTTCGCACATGTGTTAGTGTTGAAAAACCACTTTTCGCACTTGTGTTGGTGCAGGAAACCACTTTTGCACTTGTATTAGTGTGGAAAAACTTCTTTTCGCACTTGTGTTGGTGTTGAAAAACCACTTTTCGCACTTGTGTTAGTGTTGAAAAACCACTTTTCGCACTTGTGTTAGTGTTGAAAAACTACTTTTCGCACTTGTGTTGGTGCAGGAAACCACTTTTGCACTTGTATTAGTGTGGAAAAACCACTTTTCGCACTTGTGATAGTGTTGAAAAACCACTTTTCGCACTTGTGTTGGTGCAGGAAACCACTTTTGCACTTGTATTAGTGTGGAAAAACCACTTTTCGCACTGTGTTAGTGTGGCAAAAACCACTTTTCGCACTTGTGTTAGTGTTGAAAAACCACTTTTCGCACTTGTGTTGGTGCAGGAAACCACTTTTGCACTTGTATTAGTGTGGAAAAAACACTTTTTGCACTTGTGATAGTGTTGAAAAACCACTTTTCGCACTTGTGTTAGTGTTGAAAAACCACTTTTCGCACTTGTGTTAATGTTGAAAAACCACTTTTCGCACTTGTGTTGGTGCAGGAAACCACTTTTGCACTTGTATTAGTGTGGAAAAAACACTTTTTGCACTTGTGATAGTGTTGAAAAACCACTTTTCGCACTTGTGTTGGTGCAGGAAACCTCTTTTGCACTTGTATTAGTGTGGAAAAAACACTTTTTGCACTTGTGATAGTGTTGAAAAACCACTTTTCGCACTTGTGTTAGTGTTGAAAAACCACTTTTCGCACTTGTGTTGTTGCAGGAAACCACTTTTGCACTTGTATTAGTGTGGAAAAAACACTTTTTGCACTTGTGATAGTGTTGAAAAAACACTTTTCGCACTTGTGTTAGTGTTGAAAAACCACTTTTCGCACTTGTGTTGGTGCTGGAAACCACTTTTGCACTTGTATTAGTGTGGAAAAACCACTTTTCGCACTTGTGTTAGTGTTGAAAAACCACTTTTCGCACTTGTGTCAGTGTTGAAAAACCACTTTTCGCACTAGTGTTGGTGCAGGAAACCACTTTTGCACTTGTATTAGTGTGGAAAAAACACTTTTTGCACTTGTGATAGTGTTGAAAAACCACTTTTCGCACTTGTGTTAGTGTTGAAAAACCACTTTTCGCACTTGTGTTGGTGCAGGAAACCACTTTTGCACTTGTATTAGTGTGGAAAAACGACTTTTCGCACTTGTGTTAGTGTTGAAAAACCACGTTTCGCACTTGTGTTAGTGTTGAAAAACCACTTTTCACACTTGTGTTGGTGCAGGAAACCACTTTTGCACTTGTATTAGTGTGGAAAAAACACTTTTTGCACTTGTGTTAGTGTTGAAAAACCACTTTTCGCATTTGTGTTAGTGTTGAAAAACCACTTTTCGCACTTGTGTTAGTGTTCAAAAACCACTTTTCGCACTTGTGTTGGTGCAGGAAACCACTTTTGCACTTGTATTAGTGTTGAAAAACCACTTTTCGCACTTGTGTTAGTGTTGAAAAACCACTTTTTGCACTTGTGTTAGTGTTGAAAAACCACTTTTCGCACTTGTGTTGGTGCAGGAAACTACTTTTGCACTTGTATTAGTGTGGAAAAAACACTTTTTGCACTTGTGATAGTGTTGAAAAACCACTTTTCGCACTTGTGTTAGTGTTGAAAAACCACTTTTTGCACTGGTGTTGGTGCAGGAAACCACTTTTGCACTTGTATTAGTGTGGAAAAACCACTTTTCGCACTTGTGTTAGTGTTGAAAAACCACTTTTTGCACTTGTGTTAGTGTTGAAAAACCACTTTTCGCACTTGTGTTGGTGCAGGAAACCACTTTTGCACTTGTATTAGTGTGGAAAAACCACTTTTCGCACTTGTGTTAGTGTTGAAAAACCACTTTTCGCACATGTGTTAGTGTTGAAAAACCACTTTTCGCACTTGTGTTGGTGCAGGAAACCACTTTTGCACTTGTATTAGTGTGGAAAAACTTCTTTTCGCACTTGTGTTAGTGTTGAAAAACCACTTTTCGCACTTGTGTTAGTGTTGAAAAACCACTTTTCGCACTTGTGTTAGTGTTGAAAAACTACTTTTCGCACTTGTGTTGGTGCAGGAAACCACTTTTGCACTTGTATTAGTGTGGAAAAACCACTTTTCGCGCTTGTGATAGTGTTGAAAAACCACTTTTCGCACTTGTGTTGGTGCAGGAAACCACTTTTGCACTTGTATTAGTGTGGAAAAACCACTTTTCGCACTGTGTTAGTGTGGCAAAAACCACTTTTCGCACTTGTGTTAATGTTGAAAAACCACTTTTCGCACTTGTGTTGGTGCAGGAAACCACTTTTGCACTTGTATTAGTGTGGAAAAAACACTTTTTGCACTTGTGATAGTGTTGAAAAACCACTTTTCGCACTTGTGTTAGTGTTGAAAAACCACTTTTCGCACTTGTGTTAATGTTGAAAAACCACTTTTCGCACTTGTGTTGGTGCAGGAAACCACTTTTGCACTTGTATTAGTGTGGAAAAAACACTTTTTGCACTTGTGATAGTGTTGAAAAACCACTTTTCGCACTTGTGTTGGTGCAGGAAACCTCTTTTGCACTTGTATTAGTGTGGAAAAAACACTTTTTGCACTTGTGATAGTGTTGAAAAACCACTTTTCGCACTTGTGTTAGTGTTGAAAAACCACTTTTCGCACTTGTGTTGGTGCAGGAAACCACTTTTGCACTTGTATTAGTGTGGAAAAACCACTTTTCGCACTTGTGATAGTGTTGAAAAACCACTTTTCGCACTTGTGTTGGTGCAGGAAACCACTTTTGCACTTGTATTAGTGTGGAAAAACCACTTTTCGCACTGTGTTAGTGTGGCAAAAACCACTTTTCGCACTTGTGTTAGTGTTGAAAAAGCACTTTTCGCACTTGTGTTGGTGCAGGAAACCACTTTTGCACTTGTATTAGTGTGGCAAAAACCACTTTTCGCACTTGTGTTAGTGTTGAAAAACCACTTTTCGCACTTGTGTTAGTGTTGAAAAACCACTTTTCGCACTTGTGTTAGTGTTGAAAAACCACCTTTCGCACTTGTGTTGGTGCAGGAAACCACTTTTGCACTTGTATTAGTGTGGAAAAAACACTTTTTGCACTTGTGTTAGTGTTGAAAAACCACTTTTCGCACTTGTGTTAGTGTTGAAAAACCACTTTTCGCACTTGTGTTAGTGTTGAAAAACCACTTTTCGCACTTGTGTTGGTGCAGGAAACCACTTTTGCACTTGTATTAGTGTGGAAAAAACACTTTTTGCACTTGTAATAGTGTTGAAAAACCACTTTTCGCACTTGTGATAGTGTTGAAAAACCACTTTTCGCACTTGTGTTTTTGCAGGAAACCACGTTTACACTTGTATTAGTGTGGAAAAAACACTTTTCGCACTTGTGCTAGTGTTGAAAAACCACTTTTCGCACTTGTGTTAGTGTTGAAAAACCACTTTTCGCACTTGTGTTGGTGCAGGAAACCACTTTTGCACTTGTATTAGTGTGGAAAAAACACTTTTTGCACTTGTGATAGTGTTGAAAAAACACTTTTCGCACTTGTGTTAGTGTTGAAAAACCACTTTTCGCACTTGTGTTGGTGCAGGAAACCACTTTTGCACTTGTGTTAGTGTGGAAAAACCACTTTTCCCACTTGTGTTAGTGTTGAAAAACCAATTTTCGCACTTGTGTTAGTGTTGAAAAACCACTTTTCGCACTTGTGTTGGTGCAGGAAACCACTTTTGCACTTGTATTAGTGTGGAAAAAACACTTTTTGCACTTGTGATAGTGTTGAAAAACCACTTTTCGCACTTGTGTTGGTGCAGGAAACCACTTTTGCACTTGTATTAGTGTGGAAAAACGACTTTTTGCACTTGTGTTAGTGTTGAAAAACCACTTTTCGCACTTGTGTTAGTGTTGAAAAACCACGTTTCGCACTTGTGTTAGTGTTGAAAAACCTCTTTTCACACTTATGTTGGTGCAGGAAACCACTTTTGCACTTGTATTATTGTGGAAAAAACACTTTTTGCACTTGTGTTAGTGTTGAAAAACCACTTTTTGCATTTGTGTTAGTGTTGAAAAACCACTTTTCTCACTTGTGTTAGTGTTCAAAAACCACTTTTCGCACTTGTGTTGGTGCAGGAAACCACTTTTGCACTTGTATTAGTGTTGAAAAACCACTTTTCGCACTTGTGTTAGTGTTGAAAAACCACTTTTCGCACTTGTGTTAGTGTTGAAAAACCACTTTTCGCACTGGTGTTGGTGCAGGAAACCACTTTTGCACTTGTATTAGTGTGGAAAAAACACTTTTCGCACTTGTGTTAGTGTTGAAAAACCACTTTTCGCACTTGTGTTAGTGTTGAAAAACCACTTTTCGCACTTGTGTTGGTGCAGTAAACCACTTTTGCACTTGTATTAGTGTGGAAAAACCACTTTTCGCACTTGTGTTAGTGTTGAAAAACCACTTTTCGCACTTGTGTTAGTGTTGAAAAACCACTTTTCGCACTTGTGTTGGTGCAGGAAACCACTTTTGCACTTGTATTAGTGTGGAAAAACTTCTTTTTGCACTTGTGTTAGTGTTGAAAAACCACTTTTCGCACTTGTGTTAGTGTTGAAAAACCACTTTTCATACTTGTGTTAGTGTTGAAAAACCACTTTTCGCACTTGTGTTGGTGCAGGAAACCACTTTTGCATTTGTATTAGTGTGGAAAAACCACTTTTCGAACTTGTGATAGTGTTGAAAAACCACTTTTCGCACTTGTGTTGGTGCAGGAAACCACTTTTGCACTTGTGTTAGTGTGGAAAAACCACTTTTCGCACTGTGTTAGTGTGGCAAAAACCACTTTTCGCACTTGTGTTAGTGTTGAAAAACCACTTTTCGCACTTGTGTTGGTGCAGGAAACCACTTTTGCACTTGTATTAGTGTGGAAAAAACACTTTTTGCACTTGTGATAGTGTTGAAAAACCACTTTTCGCACTTGTGTTAGTGTTGAAAAACTACTTTTCGCACTTGTGTTAATGTTGAAAAACCACTTTTCGCACTTGTGTTGGTGCAGGAAACCACTTTTGCACTTGTATTAGTGTGGAAAAAACACTTTTTGCACTTGTGATAGTGTTGAAAAACCACTTTTCGCACTTGTGTTGGTGCAGGAAACCTCTTTTGCACTTGTATTAGTGTGGAAAAAACACTTTTTGCACTTGTGATAGTGTTGAAAAACCACTTTTCGCACTTGTGTTAGTGTTGAAAAACCACTTTTCGCACTTGTGTTGGTGCAGGAAACCACTTTTGCACTTGTATTAGTGTGGAAAAACCACTTTTCGCACTTGTGATAGTGTTGAAAAACCACTTTTCGCACTTGTGTTGGTGCAGGAAACCACTTTTGCACTTGTATTAGTGTGGAAAAACCACTTTTCGCACTGTGTTAGTGTGGCAAAAACCACTTTTCGCACTTGTGTTAGTGTTGAAAAACCACTTTTCGCACTTGTGTTGGTGCAGGAAACCACTTTTGCACTTGTATTAGTGTGGAAAAAACACTTTTTGCACTTGTGATCGTGTTGAAAAACCACTTTTCGCACTTGTGATAGTGTTGAAAAACCACTTTTCGCACTTGTGTTTGTGCAGGAAACCACGTTTGCACTTGTATTAGTGTGGAAAAAACACTTTTCGCACTTGTGTTGGTGCAGGAAACCACTTTTGCACTTGTGTTAGTGTGGAAAAAACACTTTTTGCAATTGTGATAGTGTTGAAAAACCACTTTTCGCACTTGTGTTAGTGTTCAAAAACCACTTTTCGCACTTGTGTTGGTGCAGGAAACCACTTTTGCACTTGTATTAGTGTGGAAAAACCACTTTTCGCACTTGTGTTAGTGTTGAAAAACCACTTTTCGCACTTGTGTTAGTGTTGAAAAACCACTTTTCGCACTTGTGTTGGTGCAGGAAACCACTTTTGCACTTGTATTAGTGTGGAAAACTTCTTTTCGCACTTGTGTTAGTGTTGAAAAACCACTTTTCGCACTTGTGTTAGTGTTGAAAAACCACTTTTCGCACTTGTGTTGGTGCAGGAAACCACTTTTGCACTTGTATTAGTGTGGAAAAACCACTTTTCGCACTTGTGATAGTGTTGAAAACCACTTTTCGCACGTGTGTTGGTGCAGGAAACCACTTTTGCACTTGTATTAGTGTGGAAAAACCACTTTTCGCACTTGTGTTAGTGTTGAAAAACCACTTTTCGCACTTGTGTTGGTGCAGGAAACTACTTTTGCACTTGTATTAGTGTGGAAAAAACACTTTTTGCACTTGTGATAGTGTTGAAAAACCACTTTTCGCACTTGTGTTAGTGTTGAAAAACCACTTTTCGCACTGGTGTTGGTGCAGGAAACCACTTTTGCACTTGTATTAGTGTGGAAAAACCACTTTTCGCACTTGTGTTAGTGTTGAAAAACCACTTTTTGCACTTGTGTTAGTGTTGAAAAACCACTTTTCGCACTTGTGTTGGTGCAGGAAACCACTTTTGCACTTGTATTAGTGTGGAAAAACCACTTTTCGCACTTGTGTTAGTGTTGAAAAACCACTTTTCGCACATGTGTTAGTGTTGAAAAACCACTTTTCGCACTTGTGTTGGTGCAGGAAACCACTTTTGCACTTGTATTAGTGTGGAAAAACTTCTTTTCGCACTTGTGTTAGTGTTGAAAAACCACTTTTCGCACTTGTGTTAGTGTTGAAAAACCACTTTTCGCACTTGTGTTAGTGTTGAAAAACTACTTTTCGCACTTGTGTTGGTGCAGGAAACCACTTTTGCACTTGTATTAGTGTGGAAAAACCACTTTTCGCACTTGTGATAGTGTTGAAAAACCACTTTTCGCACTTGTGTTGGTGCAGGAAACCACTTTTGCACTTGTATTAGTGTGGAAAAACCACTTTTCGCACTGTGTTAGTGTTGAAAAACCTCTTTTCACACTTATGTTGGTGCAGGAAACCACTTTTGCACTTGTATTATTGTGGAAAAAACACTTTTTGCACTTGTGTTAGTGTTGAAAAACCACTTTTCGCATTTGTGTTAGTGTTGAAAAACCACTTTTCTCACTTGTGTTAGTGTTCAAAAACCACTTTTCGCACTTGTGTTGGTGCAGGAAACCACTTTTGCACTTGTATTAGTGTTGAAAAACCACTTTTCGCACTTGTGTTAGTGTTGAAAAACCACTTTTCGCACTTGTGTTAGTGTTGAAAAACCACTTTTCGCACTGGTGTTGGTGCAGGAAACCACTTTTGCACTTGTATTAGTGTGGAAAAAACACTTTTCGCACTTGTGTTAGTGTTGAAAAACCACTTTTCGCACTTGTGTTAGTGTTGAAAAACCACTTTTCGCACTTGTGTTGGTGCAGTAAACCACTTTTGCACTTGTATTGGTGTGGAAAAACCACTTTTCGCACTTGTGTTAGTGTTGAAAAACCACTTTTCGCACTTGTGTTAGTGTTGAAAAACCACTTTTCGCACTTGTGTTGGTGCAGGAAACCACTTTTGCACTTGTATTAGTGTGGAAAAACTTCTTTTTGCACTTGTGTTAGTGTTGCAAAACCACTTTTCGCACTTGTGTTAGTGTTGAAAAACCACTTTTCATACTTGTGTTAGTGTTGAAAAACCACTTTTCGCACTTGTGTTGGTGCAGGAAACCACTTTTGCATTTGTATTAGTGTGGAAAAACCACTTTTCGAACTTGTGATAGTGTTGAAAAACCACTTTTCGCACTTGTGTTGGTGCAGGAAACCACTTTTGCACTTGTGTTAGTGTGGAAAAACCACTTTTCGCACTGTGTTAGTGTGGCAAAAACCACTTTTCGCACTTGTGTTAGTGTTGAAAAACCACTTTTCGCACTTGTGTTGGTGCAGGAAACCACTTTTGCACTTGTATTAGTGTGGAAAAAACACTTTTTGCACTTGTGATAGTGTTGAAAAACCACTTTTCGCACTTGTGTTAGTGTTGAAAAACTACTTTTCGCACTTGTGTTAATGTTGAAAAACCACTTTTCGCACTTGTGTTGGTGCAGGAAACCACTTTTGCACTTGTATTAGTGTGGAAAAAACACTTTTTGCACTTGTGATAGTGTTGAAAAACCACTTTTCGCACTTGTGTTGGTGCAGGAAACCTCTTTTGCACTTGTATTAGTGTGGAAAAAACACTTTTTGCACTTGTGATAGTGTTGAAAAACCACTTTTCGCACTTGTGTTAGTGTTGAAAAACCACTTTTCGCACTTGTGTTGGTGCAGGAAACCACTTTTGCACTTGTATTAGTGTGGAAAAACCACTTTTCGCACTTGTGATAGTGTTGAAAAACCACTTTTCGCACTTGTGTTGGTGCAGGAAACCACTTTTGCACTTGTATTAGTGTGGAAAAACCACTTTTCGCACTGTGTTAGTGTGGCAAAAACCACTTTTCGCACTTGTGTTAGTGTTGAAAAACCACTTTTCGCACTTGTGTTGGTGCAGGAAACCACTTTTGCACTTGTATTAGTGTGGAAAAAAACACTTTTTGCACTTGTGATCGTGTTGAAAAACCACTTTTCGCACTTGTGATAGTGTTGAAAAACCACTTTTCGCACTTGTGTTTGTGCAGGAAACCACGTTTGCACTTGTATTAGTGTGGAAAAAACACTTTTCGCACTTGTGTTGGTGCAGGAAACCACTTTTGCACTTGTGTTAGTGTGGAAAAAACACTTTTTGCAATTGTGATAGTGTTGAAAAACCACTTTTCGCACTTGTGTTAGTGTTCAAAAACCACTTTTCGCACTTGTGTTGGTGCAGGAAACCACTTTTGCACTTGTATTAGTGTGGAAAAACCACTTTTCGCACTTGTGTTAGTGTTGAAAAACCACTTTTCGCACTTGTGTTAGTGTTGAAAAACCACTTTTCGCACTTGTGTTGGTGCAGGAAACCACTTTTGCACTTGTATTAGTGTGGAAAACTTCTTTTCGCACTTGTGTTAGTGTTGAAAAACCACTTTTCGCACTTGTGTTAGTGTTGAAAAACCACTTTTCGCACTTGTGTTGGTGCAGGAAACCACTTTTGCACTTGTATTAGTGTGGAAAAACCACTTTTCGCACTTGTGATAGTGTTGAAAACCACTTTTCGCACGTGTGTTGGTGCAGGAAACCACTTTTGCACTTGTATTAGTGTGGAAAAACCACTTTTCGCACTTGTGTTAGTGTTGAAAAACCACTTTTCGCACTTGTGTTGGTGCAGGAAACTACTTTTGCACTTGTATTAGTGTGGAAAAAACACTTTTTGCACTTGTGATAGTGTTGAAAAACCACTTTTCGCACTTGTGTTAGTGTTGAAAAACCACTTTTCGCACTGGTGTTGG
>NW_027618593.1:0-67586 GCF_964187855.1 Myxine glutinosa | reverse complement strand
TACTGATTCCGAATATGCCTTTGGTTTTTCTCTGCGATGTGTAGTTCTCGAGTTATAAGAGGACAAACAAACATACTTTACTGCTTTATATATGTAGAAGTTGGTACGATTCGGCCAAGGAATCCCAGAGATAATTGCAATTAAGTGAGCCGTGACGTCACGGAACGCGCCGCCAGTAATATATTATAATTTATGGTAATCTATGCAGCACGACATGGTCATCACGGAAAACAAGGCGCCTTTGCCGGCGCAAAACCGCTCTCCCAGGGTCAGACTCGGTATCGTTGTGAGCGCATGGTTCAGCCTTTCAGGAAAAAGTTAATTTTGTAAAAATCGAACCACGCGTTAAAAAGATATGACTAGTTTTGTTCGCCGGCACGTCGGCACTCGAATCGGCTCGCGATAAAATCCAACACGTCCTTTGTCGGGGTCGTCTGAACCAACCACGGGGCCTAGAAGGCTGGGACTGGTCCCAAAAGTTAGGTCTCGATCATATCTCGTAATGCTGGAAGTTGCACGTCTCTGTGATAATCTTGTGGACCATAACAAGAGATCGTGCGAGTCGCTCGCAACGGCTTCAAGCACTTCCGCATTCGACCATTTCATGAACGCCATACGCCCCGCCCATCAAAGCGCGTACATATTAAACGAACGTACAGTGGCCCATGTTTCGATTCCCTCCCTCTTCTGCTAGCGCTTCTGCGCTAATACGCTAATTTTAAAACCCGAAGTTTTTTTTAAAATTTAAGGTGTGCTGTAGTTGCTCTGAGACGAACTGAAATCCGAATATGCCTTTGGTTTTTCTCTGCGATGAGAAGTTCTCGAGTTATAAGAGGACAAACAAACAAACATACTTTACTGCTTTATATATATAGATATTGTTACGGATCTCTCCGTCGGCCCTTTTTCCCCTTACCAAGGGGGGATTAATCCCCTTGTGTATGACTGACCGACGTGAGTCCTGAAGTTGCCCAAGCTCCCTCCGGAGAGGCAGGTGAGCAACCTCGTTCGCGACCGCGGACAAGATGTTAATTGCTGAGCGGATTTGCAGCCGCGGCACGAACCATTAGCAAGTAACTGACCCGATTCTTAAACGTTGGCCAAAATCGCACCACAGGTCTTCAATGTGGAAACCTCAAAGACGAACGGATGTGAAGAAGAAGAAGGCAAAAGTATGAAGAACAAATATAATTTATTACTAACTATTATGTACAAGACCAAAAGAACCAAGGAGAAGGAAAGATAAGAAAATAATTTACAGAAGGATGGAAGGACCAGAAGGACACAGTGCAATATTAACTTACCTAAACAGTCTTACTTATACCCCAGGACAACACACACAAAACAGAGGACAATCAGACTTACACGAATGGGGAATGAAGGCAGGAATGAATGGCTGGAAGGAGAGGAAGGTTCAGTTGGGGGGGGGGGGGGGGGAGAATGGTCGGGCCGGGAGTGATCAGCCGCCGCCCCTCCGCACTCGGGTCCACACGGCCGGGATGCTCGCAGCAACACGTCGGAGCTTGTCGTGGCAAGGCTGGTTGGAACAGCGTCTCCTTTCCCAGAGCTCTCTATTCGGGCTCCTTCAACTCTCTGGCTCCCTCAATGACTTCGCCCTTCACCTCCTTCACCAAGCAGTCCCTCACTGAACTCTTGCGCGCATCTCTCTCCCTCAATCATCTCGGTGGAGGTGTCGCGTGACGGGTTATATAGGCCACACCATCGAATCTTCGCGAACCTCCCCGGTCGTTCTTTCTCTGCCCTCTCAAGCCAAACCCTTCATCCTTGGTTGGTTGATCGGGGCTGGCTCACTCCTCCCTCCGATGACGAGGGCGGAGACACGCCTTTCTTCTCCGAACCGACCGCGTGTTCAATGGAGGGCGAATGCAGTTGGCAATTGTGGACAAATGGGGGAATTGAAAGGGAATCTATCTTATTTGAATTCGGTGCAATGTAGAGTCAACTAATGGGAAACACTACCTTAAACTAATACACATAACAAAGAAATAACTATTTAGAAGGGTATATGATTTGCTACATGCATGTATATGGACTAACTAAGAGGACGGCCTTTGACCTTTACACACAACACGGAGATATTTACAAGAATTCATTACACTTACAGAGGGTGATATTTACTACAATTACACATGATTCTCAAATCCATAACACTGCACCCTCATCCTCCAGGCATGTCCTCGGGCCTATAAAACTTTAACTTAGTGTGACACGTAGGTGTAGTTCCTTCTACATTTAACCTGACCCTGAGTGTGACACTTTTGAAACACAAATAAGTATGTCCCCCTGCTGCATTGCACCCTGCCTAACAGATTTACGCCCACAGCTAACCAAATTGCGGATTGTCTTCAGACTAAACTTGACCGGTTGGGGAGCATTATTTACAATTGACGCTAATGGTATTTGCAAAACTAACCCACGACCTGTGATTGTTCTTTGGGGTGGGGGGGGGGGGGGGGGGGAGACAGCCTGCGCTGCATCGACGCACCAGCACCAACTATCATCAAAGCACCAAAATGCACCAAAACGCACCGGAGTGCACAGTCACCACAGTTCTAACAAAAATAAACAAACTCCTGGTGCTGGTCTTCCTCTTCGGCTCCCCTCTGCTGGCCATTGTTCTTCCTGATGTTGTCAACTTCATCTTCTTGCTGGCGGCCTCTTTGGTGGAAATAAAAAATGCACAAACGTGTCTGTTTTTTATTTATGGCCCACAGGGGCCGACTATGAGTGGTTCACCTGTGGGATTGGTGCCACCTCACTGAGGTCCGCAAGCAAGATCCTGGGCCATCGTGGCCGGTTCCAGCAGAGGGGCCATGCCCCAACCCGTGGGGTCCATGAGTGGTGCTCAGCCACAGACATGTGGTCCATAAGTGGTGCATCGATGCAGGCATCTGGTTGTGGGGGTTCGGGGCACACAATGGCGGACTCCCGCACGCTCCCCTCAGTGCCCAGAGAGCACGATCCATGGGTCGGGGAAGAAAGACAGAGAGGGCAGGTTATTGAGGGGTAAGGTCACAAGGGTACACATCAATAAAGGCAATGCAAGGTGAGGTGCGTCTGGAGACTGAGCAGAGAAAGGCTCGTCCCTACTGTACGTCACCCCCCCCCCCCCTGTTACCTACTCTACCCTTGCCCTTAACCCATATGTACACACAAAAATCTACACCCTCACCAATTCGTCACTACTGTCACGTCTTCCCTATATTTCCCCTAATACCAAATTCGTCACCACAATCCCATTGTCTAAAATTTGCCATCATCAATCCTCATAAGGAGGGAGAGATGGAACATCAACACAATGTCACACCCACGTCATGATGCGTCTCACAATCCAAACATTTGCACAAAAAACAACAACAACAAACCATGGCATGGTGTGGAGCACCGTCGTTACCTTAGGTGAGTGGATGCAGATGGTGCAAGGAGATTTCAATCCTAACTATCCTCTTAAATGACATTAACACACTTCACACTACCCGGTGGTCTTTCCCTGCCAATCCATTGGCAATCTTACTCTATGCGGTTTTGAGAACCAAATTCCCATTGACCAAACTGTGGTGCTTCATCAATTTGGGTCTCACTCCCCCGATTCAACTCCCTGTGCCTTTGCACAATTTCAGGACTGGGTCGTGTGGCTCTCCCAGCAGGTCTACCCACCTGCACACCTCCACCACTGCAGTTGCCTCCGAGCTTACCTGCTCCTTACCCTAACCTATCTACCTGGGAAGGCCCTCTGGCGCCCTCCCCACTCGGTGCCCTCTCTGGCACTGGGCTACCCGGGTCCGTCCTCCGGATCCTCGGGCCCATCCACAACTCTACCAGCTCCCAGAGCCCACCTGCGGCCTCACCTGGCCGACATCCTAACAGTGGCGGAGTGCCCATTCAACTACACACACTAACAGGCCACACGCCCAGCCATTTCCACGTCACTAATGCACCCATCCAAACACCATTCTTCCACCACGCACCACAGATGCCAATATCCAACCACAATTTACCTACTCCCTCTACCTAACTCTTAAACTACCCTCTCCAGGTATTCGTGATAGGGGTTCCACTTTTCCCCCATTCACACCTTCGCACCATCCACTCACTCCACAGTTTCCACCACACTCACTCCACACCATCCATTCCATACTCCATATATTCCATATTCCATGTATTCCACACAACCATTCTCCATACACCTGTATTTGCACACCTGTGCCATCACTCCTACACCTGGTGCTTCCTGCACCCTCCTTCCTCCAGGACCATTCGGTCAACACAACACACAATCACCATTACTCACTCATACACTGCTCAATACACTTGTTCAGTTGCACACCTGTGCAATCACACCTGGTGCCACCTGCACCCTCCTTCCTCCAGGACCATTTGCTCAACACAACACACAATCACCTCACACTTTTCACAATACACTTCCGAATACACTTTCAATTCTCAAACACACGCATCATCTGATCTAACTACTCCCCTCTGAAACTCGCGCTTCCCCATCGCCCCTTATACTATTGCACATCCCACGTCATTAACAACCATTCTAACCTCTCTGCGTCCCCGACTACCTGTCCAATGTTGCTCCTTAAATCTACAGTTACCCATGGTCATCTCCTCTAGATCCCTATCATTTTATCCTACCCCTCCCTCGGCGAGGCTTACACTGCCATAAACCCCATAGCTCGCGCTCATGTGCCCCGTGTTGCGAGGGATGGTGGATTTGCCATCCCACCACATCGGGAACCTTCCATTATCAATTTTGCCATCAAAATTCCAGCCAATCAAAAAATTGCAATCACTGCCAATCATTCTACCAATCATCAATCTGCCAATCAAATTTTTTGCCAATCACAAATTCCCTATCCCTACCAAATGTCCTTCCACTGGAGCCTTGGTGCGTCTTTACCTCATTAAAACTCGGCTTCGCAAAGCCGAGCAATGAATGCAGGTGGTTTGTTGCCGGCGGTTGGGTCCGTCCGGCATTCGGTGTGGGGAAGGAGGTTTACTCGGGCCGAGATTCCACGCACATCTCGGCACGGAACCGCCCGATGCCCCAATCTCGGCAGGCCGGAGCGCTGCAACCACAAGGGGTCGCCGCGCCGACCCTTCCCCCTTGTCCTCGAACCGGGCCGCCCGCTCCGCTTAGCGGAGCACGGACGCGACCGTGCAGAGCGAGGCCCGGCATGGATCGCGAGTATGGCGGTTCCTTCGAAACCGCCGTGGTTATGATCCCCGCTGGTTCCCGCTGCACAAAAAGCCCGGCATGAACCGAGGGCTCGCTTCGGCTAAAAGTCGATCTAACCGCTGCTCCGTCTCGCATCGATGCTTCACTTGCATGCTCACACCCCGCGTTCCGTTCCCTGCTCACACATCCAGCTGTCTCCATACTCTCCGTCATTGCACCTTCTCTTACACACCCCCCAGGTACACTCATATACTTCGTCACACACCTGACCACCACATACCTTAGCACACACTCGTCGTTCGCACACCTCACCAACACACCTCTTCGCGCCCACTCCTCAGTCACATCCTCTGTGACAACCACGGGTGTGCTCTCTTCCGCACACCCAATCACGTGCTCCACTACCAACTCAAGTGTGCATTCCCACACACGCTCGACCATTCCAGGTGTGCATCCTTCCATTCCAGGTGTGCATCCTCTCTCACCTGCTACAACTGCTCCGTGTCACTCTCACTACTCTCACCACCACACTCGGTCGCGCATTCACCCTTACTCCCGACAGCGCACCCTGTTATCATGCACCCGTCCATTACACCCCTTTCTCGTGCATCCTCTTGTGCACACTCTCCCGTTACGCCCTCCGTAACACTCACCACAGGTGTGCATTCTTCCGTTACATCCCCTGTAACACTCCCCATCGCCTTTAACCCCCCGATTATCGCAGTGTTCTTTTCCACTTGCTCCACTAATTCCTTTTGTCCCACCGTCAGCTGTTCTACTCCCCTCGTCAGATCCTCTATGCTCCCCTGTAACCTAGCCGTCCTATTTCTCACCTCTTTCTCCATATGCTCCTCACCTCGCTTTACCTCCTCGCATACCCCCGCGACCTCCTCGCTCACACCTCGTCTGATCTCCTCCCCCATTTCTCCCATCTCTTTGGTAACGGCTGCCCTCATCTGTTCCAAATCATTCCTCTGGGCATCAAATTTGGTTTCTAACCCGATTTTCACCTCCTCTATTTGATCTCCCATCTGTTTAATTTCCCAGGTGGATTGCTCCCCTATTTCCCTCAATTTGCCTTCCATAGTATTTTCTAACCCCCCTAACCCATTCTTCACCCCTTCCATCTGGTTCTCCTGGGCAGCCATTCTATTTTCCAACCCCGTTAACCCCTCCTTCATTTCCCAAATTTGATTACCCATGTCCTCTAGTTGGCCCCCCAATTTACCTTCGAGCCCCCCAATTTGGCTTCCCATATCATTTCTCAATTCCCCGATTTGGTTTTCTAATCCCCCAAATTTATTGTCTAAACCCTCAAATTTATTGTCTAAACGTTCACTGGTACCCCTTGCTTCGTCCCTCATTGCTCCCATTTGGCCTCCCAATTGCTGCCCCATTCCCCTGAAATTATCGTCTGTCTTTACCATAAAGGCTATCATCTGCTTCATAAACAGGTCCAAATTCATTGGTGGCGCGGGCTCAGCTGCCGCAACCATGTGCGCGAGGGCGCCATTTTGTGTACCTGATACCCCCGCAACCACATCTTCATTGCTCTCCTCTTCCATTATTACTCCCACCTCCTCCCTGGGGTCCTGGGTTGATTCTAACCCCCCTTCTAACTCTACTCCCACCGGCACCCGATCACCTTGACTATCCATGGCACTATTTTAAATTTAGGATGTTAAATAAAATTAAATTTTGGGCCACTCGTAATTTGAGTGCGCTAATCGAACTTCAGGTCCGAATCTCGCTCCTGACACCAATTGTTACGGATCTCTCCGTCGGCCCTTTTTCCCCTTACCAAGGGGGGATTAATCCCCTTGTGTATGAATGACCGACGTGAGTCCTGAAGTTGCCCAAGCTCCCTCCGGAGAGGAAGGTGAGCAACCTCGTTCGCGACCGTGGACAAGATGTTAATTGCTGAGCGGATTAGCAGCCGCGGCACGAACCATTAGCAAGTAACTGACCCGATTCTTAAACGTTGGCCAAAATCGCGCCACAGGTGTTCAATATAGAAACCTCAAAGACGAACGGATGTGAAGAAGAAGAAGAAGGCAAGAGTAGGAAGAACAAATATAATTTATTACAAACTATTATGTACAAGACCAAAAGAACCCAGGAGAAGGAAAGATAAGAAAATAATTTACAGAAGGATGGAAGGACCAGAAGGACACAGTGCAATATTAACTTACCTAAACAGTCTTACTTATACCCCAGGACAACACACACAAAACAGACGACAATCAGACTTACACGAATGGGGAATGAAGGCATGAACGAATGGCTGGAAGGAGAGGAAGGTTCAGTTGGGGCAGGAGAATGGTCGGGCCGGGAGTGAGCAGCCGCCGCCCCTCCGCATTCGGGTCCACACAGCCGGGATGCTCGCAGCAACACGTTGGAGCTTGTCGTGGCAAGGCTGGTTGGAACAGCGTCTCCTTTCCCAGAGCTCTCTATTCGGGCTCCTTCAACTCTCTGGCTCCCTCAATGACTTCGCCCTTCACCTCCCTCACCAAGCAGTCCCTCACTGAACTCTTGCGTGCATGTCTCTCCCTCAATCATCTCGGTGGGGGCGTCACGTGACGGGTTATATAGGCCATACCCTCGAATCTTCGCGAACCTCCCCGGTCGTTCTTTCTCCGCCCTCTCAAGCCAAACCCCTCATCCTTGGTTGGTTGATCGGGGCTGGCTCACTCCTCCCTCCGATGACGAGGGCGGAGACATGCCTTTCTTCCCAGAACCGACCGCGTGTTCAATGGAGGGCGAATGCAGTTGGCAATTGCGGACAAATGGGGAATGGAAAGGGATTTTTTTTTTCTTTTTTTTTGTATACTGAATCGAGGCTCGTGAAAGAGCTGACATTTACTTCACAAACAAATCAACCAGACAAACAAAATATATAAAAAGAGGGAGCGGAAGACAAGAGAATGGGAAGCACACAAACACTTGAGAGCACACAACATTTGAGAGCAGGGAGATGTGTGGGAGGGAGAGGGCTCGGGGGGAGGAGGCGTGGGAAGGGGTGGGGGGTGGGGGGTGGGAGAAGTATAAAACACAAGGACACCAAGGACTTCCAGGTCAGAAGTTGGTATTTCAAAAAGTGGAATTGGGGTGAAATTATCGGGGATAGAAAAGATCAAGGTTTTGGATGGGGGAAGATAAGAGATGGTGGTGAACAGCTGTTTTAAAGACCTGGAGGGTGGAGTGGGATTGAAGAGAGTGAGGGAGTTTGTTCCAGATGTGGGAGAAAAGAGGAATGAAGGAGCGAAGGTGAGCAGAGAGTCTTGATTTTGGCAGTTTAACCATAAGAGGGTTGCAGGCAGATCTTGTGCGACCTGTAGGAATATTTGCGGGACAGAGCCCAGAGAGAGCTGGGGGGGGGGGGGCAAGGCCAGAGAGGAGTCGGTAGAAGACGGAAAGACCACCAACCTGCCTGCGGTGAGTGAGTAAAAGGCCCTTGGAGTTAGCTTCATCGCGGGAGATTCCAATGATTCTGAATGCTTTGCTTTCAACAGCGTGAAGACGAGCTAGGTGTGAGGCAGGAGCACCAGCCCAGAGGGGAGAGCAGTATTCCATTGAGCTGCGGATGAAAGCTTTGTACGTGGTGAGGAGCTCAGGTGTGCCAAGGAAGGACTTCGCACGACGGAGGATGCCCAGTCGGCGACTGGCTTTGGAGGCCAGATTTGAAATGTGGTTTTCCCAGGAAAGATCATGGCAGATAGTGAGACCCAAAAGTTTGAGTGACAGAACTTCTTGGAGAGGATTATTCAGAAAGTAGATGGGAGGGTTGGCCAGTCGGTCTTTTCGGAGAGACATTGTAAGAGTGTGAGATTTGTCAGGATTGAAAGACATGTTCCACTTGTTTGCCCAGTCTGTGATTTTGTCCAGGTCTGCAGAGAGTGAGGAGGCTGCAGACTGTCGATCTGAGGGATGAAGAATGGAGCGACAGAGAGTAGAGTCATCAGCAAAGAGATAGAGAGGATTTTCAAGAGAGTCAGGGAGATCTTTGATGAAGACCAGAAAAAGCACAGGGCCCAGAACACTGCCTTGGGAAATCTTATTTGAATTCGGTGCAATGTAGAGTCAACTAATGGGAAACACAACCTTAAACTAATACACATAATAAAGAAATAACTATTTAGAAGGGTATATGATTTGCTACGTGCATGTATATGGACTAACTAAGAGGACGACCTTTGACCTTTACACACAACACGGAGATATTTACAAGAATTCATTACACTTACAGAGGGTGAGATTTACAACAATTACACATGATTCTCAAATCCATAACAATATATATATATATATATATATATATACAGACGGCATTTAATATGGAATATTTTTTTGTGGGGGTGAACTTACTTTTCAAGATGACTTAGAACCAAAAGTTCATTGGAATTATGTTGAAATTATTCCAGAGTTTGTTAATGTGACCTCTAAAAGAAACAAAAACCACATTTGACATTTCGAAGCAAATAAATTGATCCTTGAAAGTGATGTAAACTGATATCGAACTCAATTCACGGACAGTACTGTGTTAAACTTCTGTACGTTTTCCAGAAGTATGTCTTTATTTTGCACATTAGCCAAAAAAATTTTCAACAAAAACAAAAGCTAAATTATGACTGGGATTACAGACAGTAAAATTACAGTTCAGTACTTCGTGTAACCCCCACGAGCATTCAGGAGAGCACGTACACGTCGAGGCATGCTGTTCACAAGATTTGCCAAAGTTTGGACAGGAATCGCTTGCCATGCAGTGACAATAGCCTGCTGCAATTCACGCACAGAGGTCGGCTGCTGGTCCAAGTTGTCGATTTGACGCGTTAATTCTGCCCACAAGTTCTCTATCGGATTCATATCTGGGGACATGGCAGGCCACTCCATATGCTCTACACCACGGTCAGCAAGAAAGTGTTGGATCATGCGAGCACGATGAGGACGTGCATTGTCATCTTCGAAGACAAAGTTTCCTCGAAAGGCTGCACGAGCAAATGGAAACAATGTTTCTTCCAGAATGACCCTGTACTTGAACTGGTTCAGGTTTCCATTCAGAACAACCAGGTCAGTTTTGCCCCCTGCATGAAAAGCAGCCCAGACGGTCACCCCACCACCTCCAGCTTGGACTCTTGGCACTATACAATCATCGTTGTGGGCTTCATGCACTTGTCTGCACACTCGGACGCGGCCATCTTGATGATAGACCAGAAATCTAGACTCGTCACTGAAGGTCACATGATTCCAGTGTCCTGGCTGCCATTTACGGTGCTCTCTGGCCCACTGCAATCGGCGCTGGCTGTGTTGTCTGGTCAGGCGTGGCTTTCTCAGGGGATGCCTGGCACGATAGCCTGCTTGATCCAGTCGTTGGTTGACTAGCCTTCTGGATACAGGCACATTTGTCAGTTGCTGCCACTCAGCCCTAAGCCTATTAGCTGACTTGGTACGGCCATTGCAGACTAACCGGTGCAGCTGGTGATCATCTCTCCTTGTGGTTCTGCCTGGGCGTCCTGGCCTCGGTATTGGAGTAGGGACACCCCTCTGAGCATTTCGTTTCAGGATCTTTGACACCTGACCTTGAGTGATGCCATACTGCCGAGCAATAGCACGCTGTTTCATGCCAGAATTTCGTAAAGCCACCACTCCATGACAAACAGCATTGTCAAGTTGACGGACCATCTCCAGAGGAAGCGGCAATGACTTTTGTAGACATGCAGCAGTTGTTTTTCACTGATACAGAACGCAACAACCCTTATATACCCGATTGTGAAGCCAATCGTCAAATGTACCTGTCCTTACAGTTTGTCACGCCACCTGTGATATAATCCTGTTATTGACTTCTTGCTGCGAAAGACAATCAGTGACATGGTTCTTTCAACAAAGACATCACCGAAAGGTAAACGAAACTCACCAGATTGATATACTGAGTTCAGAAAGTAAACCCGGCAAGAAAAAAAAAAAATTCCATATTAAATGCCAAGTCTGTATATATATATATATATATATATATATATATATATATATATATATATATATATATATATATAATATATATATATATATATAATATTGTTTTGGAAACAGTTATTATAGGTTATTGAAAAGTGTTTACTGTGGTTGAAAAGCAAGTTTGGTGTAACATTACATTTGACTCTGGAATATAAATAATCTGCATTTATCTTCAGTCAAGGCATTTTGATAAATATGTTATTCTAACAAATGGTAATTGGGCATTATTACTACACAGTAGACATGAAATAATTTTGGAAAATCTGCAGAATAAAAACAATTGCTAAATTGACAATTATGAAAACAGAAAATTTTCTTGTTCAAATTATTTACAAAATTGTATTTAGTTTATGTGGAGTTGGGTATAAATACAACTTTTAAATCGTAATGTCTTTCATTCCTGTATCTTTTTAACATTCATTTTCACTGAAAAGGAAAGTGTATCAGTGCGTACTGGAGCTTGTTCCTTCTGTGGGAGAAACTAAAATTAATTTACTGTTTAACAGATGATTATCTAGGAAGTGAGAGTTAATCGCGATGGTGTTTGTTTTCTTTTTGCTTGCCAACATGCTTCCTGTCTGTGGGAAAGCTTGCAACCCTCCAACAAGAAAAGGAATTGATAACCTTTCTTCCAGAGGCAATGTCATTATCGGAGGATTTTTTCCAATTCACAATTCTGCAGTGAAAGAGCATTCTTCTCTCAAAGGATATCACACCGAACTTTACTGTACTATGTAAGACCTTTGGGTTAATATGATTTTTGGGGGTATTCGGAATAAATAATTGTCTTCTGTTGATGCATGATGTTTTTTTGCAATTTTTTTAATGAACCACCAAAATAATTAGTTGAGTTAAAAAGGTAAAATGTAGCATAGAATTATCACTTCTTAAACCGTAAATTTTATCTACCTCATATTTACAATGAGTACTTATTAAATATGAGGTATATAAAAGATTCAATACATGGTCCAACAAGGTCAAACCAAATAAATTGGTGTGACGTGTGTTTGTTTGCATGTATGTGTGCATATATTTATGTATATATACAGTGCATTCAGAAAGTATTCAGACCCCTTCACCTTTTTCATATTTTGTTATGTTGCAGCCTTAATCTGAAATCGTTTAAATTAATTTTTTCCCTCATCAAACTACACTCAAAACCCCAAAATGACAAAGACCAAACAGGATTTTAGAAAGCTTTGCAAATTTATTGAAAAGAAAAAACTGAAATATCACATTGACATAAGTATTCATACCCTTTGCCATTACACTTGAAATTTATCTCAGGTGCCTCCCATTTCTATTGATCATCTTTGAGATGTTGCTACACCTTGATTGAAGTCCACCTGTGGTAAAATCAATTGATTGGACATGATTTGGAAAGGCACACACCTGTCTATATAAGGTCTCACAGCTGACAATGCATATCAGAGCAAAAACCAAGCCATGAGGTCGAAGGAACTGCCTGCAGAGCTCAGAGACAGGATTGTGTCGAGGCACAGATCTGGGGAAGCCTACAAAAAAAAAACTGCTGCATTGAAGGTTCCCAAGATCACAGTGGCCTCCATAATTCTTAAATGGAAGAAGTTTGGAACAACCAGGACTCTTCCGAGAGCTGGCCGCCTGGCCAAACTGAGCAATCGGGGAAGAAGGGCCTTGGTAAGAGAGGTGAACAAGAACCTGATGGTCACTCTGGCTGAGCTCCAGAGATCCTGTGTGGAGATGGGAGAAACTTCCAGAAGGACAACCATCACTGCAACACTCCACCGATCTGGGCTTTATGGCAGAGTGGCCAGACGGAAGCCTCTCCTCAGTGAAAGACATATGGAAGCCCACTTGGAGTTTGCAAAAAAGCACCTAAAGGACTCTCAGACTGTGAGAAACAAGAGTCTGTGGTCTGATGAAACCAAGATTGAACTGTTTGGCTTCCGTGCGAAATGGGAGGTGTAGAAACAAGGTGTAGAAACAAACATCCAATCAAGGTATAGAAACATCTCAAAGATGATCAAGAGAAATGGGAGGCACCTGAGCTAAATTTCAAGTGTCAGAGCAAAGGGTATGAATACTTATGTCAATTTGATATTCAATTTTTTCTTTTTAATAAATTTACAAAACTTGCTAAAATCCTGTTTTCTCTTTGTCATTATGGGGTATTGAGTGGAGATTGATGAGGGAAAAAATAAATTTAAACTATTTCAGCACAAGCCTGCAACATAACAAAATGTGAAAAAAGTGAAGGGGTCTGAATACTTTCTGAATGCACTGTATATATATATATATATATATATATATATATATATATATATATATATATATATATATGTATACTAGCAGAAGTACCCGGCATTGCCGGGCGGGGGAGGGGAGGGGGCGGGGGAGGGGGAAGGGGAGGGGAGGGGGAGGGGAGGGGGAGGGGAAGGGGGGAGGGGAGGGGAACGGGGGGAGAGCGAGCCCCTTGGTAAAGCGAGCGATATTTTTTTTCATAGCGTTCATTGCGTCATAGCGTTCATTGCGTTTCATAGCGTCATAGCGATTTTTTTTTTCATAGCGTCATAGCGTCATAGCGTTCATATCGTTCATATCGTTCATATCGTTCATAGCGTCATAGTGTTCATAGCGATTTTTTTTTTCATAGCGTCATAGCGTCATAGCGTCATAGCGTCATAGCGTCATATCGTTCATAGCGTTCATAGCGTCATAGCGTTTCATAGCGTCATAGCGATTTTTTTTTTCATAGCGTCATAGCATCATAGCGTTCATAGCGTCATAACGTCATGACGTGATCGCTCTGAGCGAATCAGCGCCCACCTGCTCTGATTCCATGCGCTGAAATGCGCTGAGGTAAATATGAATAAAAAATATGGATCGTCAAATATTTTGAGTTCGGCCATGTTCGTCCCAGGCTCAATGGCCATGTCTATGCCAAATATCAAGCACGTAAGCCTCTCCGTTTAGGAGTCTATCGGTAACATTACACACACACACACACACACACACACAAACTGTGTTTTATATATATATATATATATATATATATATATAGACAGTGCGTATCAAAAAAAAGGTAATCCGAATTCATGGGATTAATATGCAAAGGTTATTTAGTTTGACAATTTACATGTGGTTTAACAATTATGAGGAGATCCTCAGCTTTCCATTGATGCCTTTTATGCATCATTGCTGTCACACATGACTGAATACATGTTCATTGAAAATGACAAGTTCAAATCGCATTTTTACAAGTTTGGCTGATCGGCGCAAGACAGTTTTAAATGGACGCATTACTTGTTGACTGCCAATTTCATTATGTAAAATTATTAAGCTGGTCTGGTAATCGTCGGTTGCGTCATCCTTTCAGGTGAGCAGATAATCATAACAATTGTGCAACTTATGACTAAAGCATGAAATTTTTACCAGTGTTAGTACATACCATAAGCTTCATTTTAAGATCAGGAGGTAAGTCAAATTTGACCTCTGAGGATAGTGAGAGGTCAATGACCTCATTTACATTTAAATTGTCATTTTTTCACGATTCTGGTGCAGTTTGTCTGTTTTGGGAATCATTAAAAAGGTATGTTGCCATGTGTTGGTCCCTTTGTCTTCTGGAGAGCCTTTATACATAATCACAGGATGCCATGACTGAACAAGTGCTTTAAATGAGGTCAGTGACCTCAGAAAACAAATTTATTGAAATACACATTTAGGTTATTGTGGTGTCCAGAACAGCTTGCATGAAATCGTGTTGTAAGATATAGACGCATAAATATAAAGGTGTCTGATTGCACCTAACAGCCTCCCGAACATGCACATAATGCAGTGCACTTGAGTGCAGCCTTGGTGCACTTGCAGCGGCCGGTACATCCCTTCTTGCAGCCGCAGTGGATCAGTTCGTGGCAAGATTTTGATGCCTCTGGCAGTGGCGTCCAAAGAGGCTGCCACCCAGAGGCCTCCTTTGTCCAGCCCCAGTCAGATGGGATTGGTAACTCTGGATTCAGGACCAGAGTTTGGTTCCAACAGTTGCCCTGGAGAGATGCACGCTTGATGTGCTGCTGGAGTGCTGCCTGCGTTGGGGGAATGTTTTCTAGAGCCCTAGACTTGTGTGCGAAGAGCTGTTTCCTAGCATCGTTCACTTCCATGGTGTCACAGGTGCGGTCATACATCAGCACAATGAAGCGCTCCAGCAGTGACATTGACTCCTCACTGACATCACTTGGCATGCGTAAGAGTTCTTCAAAGGCATCAGTCACCTGTGGGAACACTTTCCAAATCTCCCAGGCAGTCTTCTTCCCTCTGCCAGCGAAATAAGACACAGTGTCGCACCCTGTGAGGGCATGGAAGATGGGGAGAGTAGCACATTGTCTTGGGTTCTTGGCGGCAGCCAGTCGGTGAACAGCTATGTACCATGGAATGTCTTATCATTGCCACCGAGTGCGCGCTGTCTAGGAACAGAGGCAACAGTGCATTGATCGCGGCAGGTGGGATCACTGCTTGCTGGACATCGGCATGGTAGGCAGACCATGACACCCATTCATCTATGGATTGCTTCTCTAGAGCTGTCTTCACTGTCCTCAGCCACCCATACTCTTCTTCCACGGCAGCTTTAGCAGCCAGGAGGTCGGGAGGCCTTGCAGGACGTTGTACAGCCGGTGCAGTGAAGTGCTTCGTCTTCATGGCAGCAGGTGGCACACTTGTGTACACTGATGGCAGAGGTGCTACCGACTTGGCGGAAGAGATGTCTTGCCCAATCACCACTACACCACGGTCAAGTCCGCCATTCGTGTGTGATGGATGTTGCATTAGGGAGATACCTGTGCCATGAAAAGAATCCTTGGCTGTCGCAGAGCTGGGGTTATGGTCAATATTATTGACAGCCCCAGTAGTGAACAGTCCCTGGCGCAGCTTGGGTGGGCAAACAACTTCTTCCATGTTGAAGCGCTGGCAGACACCATTGGCAATGTCTGCTGTGAGCTGTAGGAATCTATCGTATGACACACACATCCCTAGGCTGAACAGTTTGTCAATCAGACCTCTGCTCCTGGTCACAGCGTGAATCTTGAGGGACAAGTAGAGTGGGAGTGGGGTTTCTCTCTCGCGGCTGTGGCGCACTGAGGTTGACTCCACACTGCGTGCATGCTTTACACTGTTGAACACCAGTAGCTGCGATACTGTAAGAGCAGCAGTTGTGGTGATTGTGTTGGCCAACTGAGTCTGGTGCTTGATGTTCGCCCCATCGAGGATCATGTTCACCAGAGCAAGGAGGGATGGTGTCACAGAATCTTTCTGGCAGTCAGCTTGGAACGCACCGTCAAAGGTGAACCTGGTCTCAAACATTTCTCTACGTACTACATGTGCTGCTCTTACTAGGTGCATGGCATCACTGTCATGATCACAGGCCTTCTTCAGGGCGGGACCTATATCTTTCTCAAACAAGAGAAGTGTGTCTCGGCCCTGAGAGTGGGCTCTCAGATCAGGAAGCACAGAAAGAAGTCTGTCCTTCAGTCTGGTTGTGTGTATTCTGTTGGTTACCGTGGCACCCAGCTGCTCCAGTCTCGTCTTGTAGAGGTTAGCCACGTCTGAGAGTTTAAATACAGGCGCATTGTCCTCATCTGCATGCATGTCCTCCATGAATACCACCAGCTCAGCAAAGGCTATGCCATGCAGACGATCCGCATCCTCGTCCTTGAGTGCGGCTGGTCTGATTTTGTTGTATAATGCACAGAGACAGTTGCGATGATATTTTGCCTCGATGGCAATCATGTCTCCTGCAGACAGCTTGGCCAGCAGTTCAGTGTCCCCCAATTCAGTGGCACATCTCCGAACGTTCTTGTCAATTTCCTTTGTAGCTGCTCCGTGCAAGTCTGCAGTGCCAGCTGGCTTATTGCAGAAGAAACAGATAGACCCGGTTGACTGTGGAAGCCTGTGGGCAGCTGCTGATCGTGTGTGCATGGTTGGAGTACCGGTACTAGATTGCTGTCCTGAAGCTGATTCTGCTCTGCTCTGCTGGTTAAACATTTTTTTGTTAAACTTTAAACGACATTTCTTGTGCCACTGAGCACTGTGTGTCCTCAAGGTAGCTTCTATGCCATCGCCATCATCCAGTCTGTTCACGTTGAGTTCCATTGGCATGTGCCGAAGTCCCTTGAACTGGAGGAGGTCTTCTGTCAATGATGCATAGCCACTACCACTCGGTTTCATGGTTGATCTTAGTGGGCACTGCAAAGGTTCATCTGTCTCTGCTTGGCAAAGAATACAAAGCTCCCAGTTAGTTCTTGGGGGTGGTCTTGATTGCTTGGACGTAGAGGGCTGGGCTGGGTCTATGAGGATATGACGCTTTGCCATAGTGACGATCAGGTCTGGGATGCTTGTATCTTGGCTTCGATCATCAGGCAGGGAATCCTGCAACACACAAGTACAACAATTGTGTTAGTACCAGCCACCACAGTTTACATTCATTGGCATCAATATTTGATATGTTGAGGTAATTGACCTCACCCTGTCCTCAGAGGTCAATGCTAGACATCTGTAAATAACTACCAACACTGTGTGGAATATGTAGACACTTTTATTGGAACACAAATGCATGGTTTGTACATCATAAACATGTTTACCATTAACGAATGAAGCCAAACATCAATATTTTGCTATTTTGAGGTCATTGACCTCTCACGGCCCTCAGAGGTCAAATCTGCCTTACCTCCTGATCTGAAAATGAAGCTTATGGCATGTACTAACACTGGTAGAAATTTCATGCTTTAGTCATAATTTGCACAATTCTTATGATATGAGAGATTATCAGCTGTACTATTTGTTTAAGATGGGTATTTAAGATGGGCCGACAGTGTATGGGTTTAGAGACAGTCTGAGTCATTGAAAAGATGGTTCAACTTACGACTGAACAGCGGACCTTCATGGTTATAACCTTTCACCAAACTGGAAGTTTGCAGCGAACTCGTGATGCGTTCAGGGAATGTTTCCCAGAACGGGAGCCTCCAGCAGCCAAAACTATCTGGGCGAATGTTAGAAAATACCAAGAGCATGGCAGTAGCTTCAACCACAACAAGGAGAATCCTGGTAGGAGGTGCACTGGGCGATCGGAAATGAACATTGCAGCTGTAAGGCAGCAAGTTTTGGAGCATCCTAGGGTTACCAGCGCAAGACGAAATGGGACGGGATTGTCTTCGGCAACATTCAACCGAATCACAAGACTGGACCTCCACCAACATCCATAATCAGATTCACATCCGGCATCAACTTACGCCAGGAGATTTTGCCAGGAGGCTGGTGCTTGCCAGATGGTTGATAGCACGTTGCGAAGCAGATGTCAATTTCCTGCGGTATCTTGTTATCGGCGACGCAGCTGCTTTTGCCATGGATGGCAAGGTCAATACCCATAATGTTCTTGAATATGCACCAACAGGGTAACCCCCGGAATTTAATTTTGACACCAACATGAATCGACAAAAGTGGGCTGTTTGGTTGGGACTTTGTGGAAGTGGTCAGGTGATCGGACCATTTTTCTTTCAAAGTCTCATTTTTCTTTGAAAGAGACTTTCAAAGTCTCTCTCTCTTTCAAAGGAGATCTCGCGAGATCACGGCGAGGTCATGTCTTTTCGAAGCTGCTCCATGCGCTCACGCTTTCGAAGCTAAGTGATATTTCTCAATTGTGTTTTTGTCGAGACTGTATCTATCTTTCGGTGTATGTACCTACAGCGTATCTTTTGGAAAATTTTCGGTGCTAATTTTTCGTTCATGTATACACAATCGTCGGTTAATGGTATCGAGTATTCTGCGGCCTAGTACTCGTAGGCTTAGACTACCGTACCGTCTCAGACCTTGTGGTTTGTTTTTCTCTCAGCGATTCGTCGAATGCGCTGAAATTATTTTCGTTCTCTGTTTCGTACCAGTCGTTCACCCCGTACCTCCTTGTTTAATATCTGTACTCACAAAAAAAAAAAAAAATTTTTTTCCTTCCCAGGTCTTATTCGTTTATTTGTTCTTTTTGTTCGTTCGTTCTTCGTTCGCGATCACGCGGTTAGAAATGTATAATCTCTCCCCTGAACAACTATTTTCTCTCATATATTATAACACCCTTTTCTTCTTTTCCTACAAAAGGATGCTTTCGTCTTGCTCACCAAATCTATTCATTCCAAAAAATATATATAATACCATCTCTTACAGTTCCTCCTTTCTACATTCCATAAACTATCCAGAACTCCATCCCTCCTCCAGTGTCCTCAAACGTATTTTTGACTCGAAGGTCTCAAACTCATTTTGCAAAAAATGTTCGTTTCCCATGAATCGTACACTTTTCAAAATCCAATCTCACCCCTCCCCTCCAAATCCTCCCCATCACCCATCCCTTTCAAATCTCCCCCCTTGCCCCTTCCCTCCCCTCCCTCCTAAACTCCCCCCACACCCCTCCCCTCCGAGACTCTCCCTCGCTCCTCCCCTCCTAGACTCCCCTCTCACCCCTCCTCCTCAAAGCATCCTCCCTGCTTCTTCCTCCTTCCAACTTTCACCTTCATCTCCCCAAACCTCCTGCCTTGCTCTTCCCCCTCCTCAAATAACACCTCACTGTGCCTCACCCAATCTCCATCAAACCTTTTGTCTGCCCCATTCTTCCCTTTCTCCAAGCTATTCTGAAATCTCTGACACACCTTCAACAGCTCTCCCTACCTCTTCCTCCTCTTCCACATCTTACCCTACCCCTCCCCCCCCCTGTTCTGGACCCGATGCTCCCCCTTCCTCTTCATTAACGGTATGGACCTCAAACATCCGGGGCCTTCGCTCAAACTTGACTGACCTCTCCATACAGGTTGCTTCTGACAAACCAGATGTGATCTGCTTAACAGAAACTTTCCTCCTTCATGATGTCTCTGATGCCTTGGTATCTCTCCCAGGTTACTCCCTCCTCCGGTATGATAGACCTGAGCCTCGTCCTGGAGGTGGGGTTGCTATCTTTATAAAAAACTCTCTTCCTCACTCGCCCTCCACTGCCCTCTCTCCACCTCACCCCCAGGAATACCTTTGGCTACGGCTTCCCCTTCGCTCCCACCTTTTGTTCATATGTGTGTTGTACCGTCCACCAATCAGCGATGACTCCATCTACATCTCACTGTCTGATAATATGGACCAACTTCTATCTACCCATCCCAACTCTCCCTTCCTCATATGTGGTGATTTCAATTGTCACCATGCCAGTTGGCTGGGTGTGGGTACCTCTATCACCAGCCATGGCTCTTCAGCAAAGGACTTCTGCGACTCACTGGGACTGACACAATCTGTCAATTTCCCGACCTGGATCTCAGTCAACGGAGCATCTTCTCTTCTGGATTTGGTTATGACAAACTTCCCTGAAAATGTCTGCTGCTCTTCTTCTGCTCCAATCGGCTCATCTGATCATGTGCTTGTCAAAGTGGACATCTCTCTGACCATTCTCAGAGAGCCTCCTCAGCGTCGACGAGTCTGGCATTTCACTCAGGCCAACTGGCACGGTCTTCAAGCAGCCATCAATCATCTGGACTGGTCTCCCATCTCTACCGCCTCTGACATCAACTCATCCTGGGAATTCTTTCAAAGTAAATTGCTCTCTCTCATGCACAGATTTATACCATCTCGTCTTCAGTTGTCATACCCTTCCTCCCGTCCATGGTACACGGAATCTTGTGGTGAGGCTGTTGCAACTTGAAACAACTTGCTTTCGTCTCCTGGAAAGCAAATCCAACGGAAGGAAATCTCATTTCCTTTCACAAAGCCCGAAACAAGTGTGTGTCCACCCTCAGGAGAGCCAGGAAACAATATCTCACCATTCTCAAGACCGAACTCTCTTATCTGTCTCCCTCTTCCAAATCCTGGTGGCGTCTGGTCAAATCTGTTTCTGGTGTTTGTTCCCCCTCCATCCCCTCCCTCACCTCAAACGGCTTAACGGCTGACTCCGCACATGAAAAAGCTGAATGCCTCAACTCTGTGTTTGCCTCTAAATCTTGTGTCCCAAACCCATTCCTCTCTGTACCCACCGTACCCAGTCGTACCCAGCTGCTCCTGGACTCTGTGTCCTTTCCTACTGACAAGGTGGAAAAGTTTATGTCAACCCTCGACTCTGATTCTGCAACTGGTCCTGACGGCATCAGCCCACGGGTCCTAAAATCATGTTCTTCTGCTCTTTCACTCCCTCTTTCTGTTCTCTTCACCCTCTCTTTTGCTCAAGGTCATCTGCCATCTGCTTGGAAATCAGCCAACATCACCGCTTTGCACAAAAAAGGTGCAAAAACAGATCCCAGCAACTACAGACCAATCAGCCTTCTCCCAATTATCAGCAAAGTCATGGAATCCATCATTGCTTCAGATATTAAATCTTTCCTCTTCTCCAATGGCTTGATCTCTGATCATCAATTTGGTTTCAGACCTGGTCACTCTACTCTGGACATGCTGCTTCTGCTTTCTCAAAAATGGATGGAGGTCCTCAACGCCAAACAGGAAATTAGAGCTGTCTCCCTTGACATTTCACGTGCCTTCGATACGGTCTGGCACCCAGCTCTGCTCTCCAAACTCTCCTCCTTTGGTATCCATGGAAATCTCCACGCATGGCTGGCGGACTTCCTCTCTGGTCGTAGTCAATGTGTGGCCCTGAATGGGTTTCTCTCATCTCCTCTTCCTGTTCAGGCTGGAGTTCCCCAAGGTAGTGTTCTGGGCCCTGTGCTTTTTCTGGTCTTCATCAATGATCTCTCTGACTCTCTTGAAAATCCTCTCTATCTCTTTGCTGACGACTCTACTCTCTGTCGCTCCATTCCTAATCCCTCAGATCGGCAGTCTGCAGCCTCCTCACTCTCTGCAGACCTGGACAAAATCACAGACTGGTCAAACAAGTGGAACATGTCTTTCAATCCTGACAAATCTCACACTCTTACAATGTCTCTCCGAAAGGACCGACTGGACAACCCTCCCATCTACTTTCTCAACAATCCTCTCCAAGAAGTTCTGTCGCTCAAGCTTTTGGGTCTCACTATCTGCCATGATCTTTCTTGGGAAAACCACATTTCCAAGCTGGCCTCCAAAGCCAGTCGCCGACTGGGCATCCTCCGTCGTGTGAAGTCCTTCCTTGGCACACCTGAGCTCCTCACCACATACAAGGCTTTCATCCGCAGCTCAATGGAATACTGTTCCCCCCTCTGGGCTGGTGCTCCTGCCTCACACCTTGCTCGGCTTCACGCTGTTGAGGCCAAAGCTTTCAGGATCATTGGAATCTCCTGCGATGTAGTCAACGCCGAGGGCCTTTCACTCACTCACCGCAGGCAGGTTGGTGGTCTTTCTGTCTTCTACCGACTCCTCTCCAGCCTTGCTCCCCCAGCTCTCTCTGTGCTCTGTCCCCCCAATATTCCTTCAGGTCGCACAAGATCTGCCTGCAACCCTCTTATGGTTAAACTGCCAAAGTCTAGGCTCGCTGCTCACCTTCACTCTTTCATTCCCCTTTTCTCCCGCCTCTGGAACAAACTCCCCCACTCCCTTCAATCCCACTCCTCCCTCCAGGTCTTTAAAACAGCTGTTCACCACCATCTCTTATCTTCCCCCATCGAAAACCTTGATCTTTTCTACGCCCGGTAATTCACCCCAGAGTCATTGCAGTGTTCATATGTTTTAATCCTCTCCCACCTCCCCCCAAGTCCTCCCGATGTCCCTGCTCTCAAATGTTGTGTTTGTGTCCATCCCCTTCTTCCCCCTCTCTTTTGTGTCCTCCCCCCTCTCTCCCCATCTTGTCTGCCGCTCCCCTTGTTTTTTGTGTTTTGTGTGTCGGTTTGTCTTTTTGTGTGATTAATGTTTGCTCTTTCACGAGCCTCGATCTTGTATACAAAAAAAAAAAAAAAAAAAAAAAAAAGTAATGCCAATGGTAACAGGTATCTGCAGATGATCAATGATGTAGTTTTACCGCAGCTGGAGGAGAACGTTGAGCAACAGGTTCATGGTGTCTTCAGATATCTGTGGTGGGCCCAAGACGGCGCCCCAGCACCTCTTCTTATCGCTGCCCGAGATCAACTGAGGGAACTCTTTGGAGACTGCGTCATCGCCCTCAACCATGCAGTGGAATGGCCGCCAAGATCACCTGACCTCACACAATGTGATTATTTCATTTGGGGACATTTACAGAACAAGGTGTTCGTAACTCCTCCCCGTTTGTTTGGGGTCATTGTCATGTTGCAAGGTCCACCTTCGGTTGAGCTTCAACTTTCCGACAAATGGCCTCACATTATCCTCAAGCACCCTCTGGTACAATGAAGAATTCATAGTGGATTCTATGATGGTGAGCTTCCCAGGCCCTGATGCAGCAAATCTGCCCCAAACCATAATATTTCCACCACCATGCTTTGCAGTTGGTATCAGGTTCTTGTGGTCAAATGGTGTCTTTGGTTTTCGCCAAACATGTCTTCTGGTACTGTGGCCAAATAGCTCTACCTTTGACTCATCTGTCCAGAGCACATTGTTCCAGAAGTGCTGGTCTTTGCCTAGGTGTTCATTGGCAAACTTAATCTTGCCCTGATGTTCTTTCTGGACAGCAAAGGTTTCCTCCTGGCACACCTCCCATGTAGATCGAATTTGTGCAGCCTCTTTCTAATGGTAGACTCGTGCACTTTGACATCAACAGTGGCAATAGCTAACTGTAGGTCCCGTGATGACATTCTGGGGTTCTTAGAGACTTCTTTCAGGATATTGCGGTCTGCCCTTGGGCGGAAATTGCTGGGGCGGCCTGGCCTGAACAAGTTGGCAGTTGTTTGGAATCTTCTCCACTTGTAGATGATCTTCCGGACAGGTGAGTGATTGATTTCAAATTGTTCAGAGATCTTTTTAAATCCCTTCCCAGACTCGTAGGCATCTATAACCTTCTTAGTGAAGGCCTCTATAACCTTCTTTTTGAAGGCCTCAGAGAGCTCTTTTGATCTAGGCATTGTGATGCCGCACACTTCAACAACAAAGAGCAAACCAAACTAAATGTCTGAGGTTTAAATAAGACAAGTTCCTCCAAGATCCTCTCTAACGATGTTCTCATTATTTGCAACTGAGCTGGTGCACCTGATTATAATTTTAGGTGTTTGAAGAAGTGATAAATGTGGGGGTGTACTTACTTTTTCCACAAGTGAAATTTGCATTTATGTTTATTTAAATTATACAATGCACTACAAAATGTAAATGTTTCATGATATTTGTTGTATTATATCACCTTTATCTGTCAATATTGTTGAAATGAAGATCAAATAGCTGGATGTTGAAATATGTTGAAAAAGTCAAAACTTTACATGGGGTGTACTTCTTTTTCACGTGACTGTGTATATATATATATATATATATATATATATATACATATATATATATATATATGTGAAGAAGCAGCTCTTCGTTTGGAAAAGAAGTCCACAAATAGCCTGAAAAATGACGCAGCTTTTTATTAAAACCAACTTATACAGATCCGGAGGAGACAAGACATCTACAGCAAGAACCAGCTTCATGCCAAGTCAAGCCTTCCTGGAAACACATTGATTCTCATTCACTTATATATGAATACGATTATCAGAAAATCTCCGAGAGGACAAAGCGACTGGCGAGAGTCCCTTCCACCGTTATCCCTAGCCCCCACCGTCATCCGCTGTCATTCGGGGGAGTCAGCCCTTCCTTATCATTCGGACCAAATGTTTCTCTGGGCTCCGAGAAAACAGAAATGTAACTCACAGAGAGAAGAGTGCATGCTTGGCCAAACAAACCCATATATTTTATGGGTTTGTTTACATGAGTAATTCAAAGCATGTTTATACAGAGTCATGCGTCGCTGTGATTAATACAAAATATATATGGTAAAAACAATAGGTTTATGTCTGCAATCTAATCATTCTACTAGCGTTACGCAAAATCACGCGCATGTGGGCGTGGTTTTACGACCGGCCTTATCTAGCCTCGAAAAAGCACACGTATACAATTTGTCCAGCACGACCGAAGCGAGCCTTTCCTCATCCAAAACTAAAACGAAGCAAAAACCCTTTATTAACTTTATGAAAATAGCATTTTTAAACAACATTTAAATCATAACACATTAGCAACCAACGTCTATAACTGAACTTTAGGCAATAACAAATCTACAACTTGACATTCCTTCCTCTTGTCTCGTCGAGACAAAGTATCTTAAGAGACAACGTGCCACATCGGGCTTTATTGAAAAATAATTGTGTAATGCGGGTATCTCCCAAGGGCATATCGTGCGCCCAAAGCGCCTCGCCCGTGCATTTGGCGAACGTGTCGTGTGGTGCGTGCTCGGAGCCTGAGGGCTCAGAACATGAAAGTCCATTAACGTTTCGGATCCACAACGAAGGTGTCTGGTCCAGATGAGGTTCTGCTCCGCCAGAGGGCCACCAGCTCCCCTGCGGAACTTGCTCCCCCCACCCTTTGCAGACTCAGTCCTTGCAGATCTTCGAAGTTAATCAACGATCATGCCCATGAGGTCCCTCACGTGCTGCTGTTCTGGGGAATACATAATATTGTCAGTATCTTGTGTCTCAATTTGCTGGTCAGGGTACAGAGCGTAAAAATCCGATTCACTTGAAGCATTTGAACTTAATACATATGAAGCAAAGAGAGGAACTTCCTTTATGTCAAAGTCTCCCTTGGGCGCCTGGTCGGCTTGCGGGTCTAGGATATCCACGTCGGGTCCCTCGACCGCCAGACCCAGCGTCGCAATCAGATCCATAGTTGGGTCGGAAGGGGGCGTGCAGCTGTCAGCTTGTAATACATAAGCAGCGTTAGCCAGTACACGCAAGGGGTTTATAGCACAAGTATCACAGTCATCACATACACCGTTACAGGCAGCAGCCAGTTCCCACATGGGATCCGCACAAGTATCACAGTCATTACAAAATTCAATGCAATTTTCTGGAGCGCCGGTCGCAACTGCCTTGTTGAAGGACCCGTTCAGGTCGACGGCCTCTGTGGTCAGAGCCATAGTCGTTGTCGGCGGCTTCTTCACTTTCCATCCTGTAAAATACTTTCTCATACAGAGGAGGACTAGAGATTTCATTAGTGCCCCCCAAATTACTACCCCGATTATCACAGCCAGTGCGGTCAATAACCACTTCACTATGGTGCCCGTCCATCCCTGGAACCAGTCAGTGAGCCAGCTAAATGTATAAGAATTTTCGCGCGCGATCCGATCGATCGTCAGGGCGTGGCTAGTTTCCCTTAGTCTCACTTCTGCATCACCATTGTACGCATGTGAATTACCGTGTCCAATAGTATGTCATGAGCCGTAGCGGTGTCGTTTGCCACCTTTTCTAGGGTCAAAGCCAATTTGTCTATTCGGAAACTATCCATGACTGTGCCCGCTCCTGGGAAGAAGAAACCAAACACCTTTTCCCATAGACTCCCGTGTAGTTTAGTGGTTCCATCTTCGTTCATGACTGACCTCTTATAACGCCTGTCCAAGGACTTTGGGTCTAGCTCATCCAGTATCTCAACGTCAGGAAGGACTGAACCCAGATAACATGTGCCCCCCCAATTATTTGGTAAATAGGGGTAAGCCTTGTCGCCGCATATAAACATTGTCCCATGGGGTGGGACCAGGTGGGTGGATAAGCACTGGAGTCCCTTTACCACCCCATTAATCCTACTAACCCCCCTAGAGAATGTTATAGCCGTTATGTTGTGGTTGTGTTTATCTTGCAGTACTATTCGTAATGTAATCCCCGAGCTCCCTTGTCCCAGCTTCCCGGGGAGAGTGTAGGCGCATTCTGATTCTCCCATACGCAAGTGGCCGGAACCCTGGAGGCAGACCCTCCCTTTCTGTGGTTTGACCCAGACGGGGGCAGGCCTCTCGGCCACATGGGCAATCATCAACTTACAGTGCGTGGCGTGGATCCACGAGGTCTTGCCCTCGCAAAAGACTGCCGTTGGTGTAGTCAGCAACACCTGGACTGGTCCCTTCCACCTTGGTTCCAAGGCGTTCTTGCAGGTGAAGTGCTCCACGAACACCTGGTCTTTTTCCTCTGGTGGAACACCTGGTCCACAAGTCTCCTGGGAACGCCTGGTCTACAGGTCTCCAATTCATAGATTCAATTCATAGTTTCATAGAACACCTTTTCTCCAATTTCCTAATCCACTTTTTTTCAGTGGATCCAATTTTATCCAATATTCGAAAAATTATCCAATATTCAATTTTTAAATTCAATCCCATTTAATCCAGTCCAATTCAAATTAAATTCAATCCTTCTCTCAGCATCCCATTACCTGTTTCCAACATCAATAAAAATAAAATTATAAAATTAATAAAAAATCAATCATCTCAACTCTCAAATCAAATCAAAAATCAATCAAAATCATAAAAAAAATCAATAAAATAATAAAAATAAACGAAAATTACTTCAGCGAGAGTTTCAACTAGAATTAACACAAACAAACCACCGTTAACCTCCATTAACACAAGCAAACCACCATTAACCTCCATTAACACAAACAAACCACCATTAACCTCCATTAACCTCCCCCTATTATTTATTTATTTTCACGAATAAACAAATAATAGAAATAACCTGGTCTACTTCCAATTTCAATTCTGGTCAGTTCTGGTGTCTGGTCACACACAATGTTTTCCTCACCCACTGTGATTCGCTCAAAATAGATTCTCACTGTTATGTCTGAAATTCGTCTCATGAAAACCCATTCAAGAGTCCGGTGTAACAGATAGCCAAACACATAGACACGCCGAAGACCCCAGGGTACCCATCAAACTAGCTTGTCCCCAGATCCACAACACAGCGAAACATGTAACTTTACTAAAACTAGAACGGGCACTCGGTAGAGCGCATACCTTCGCCGCAGCTACTTTTGTTGCCAAAATAAAAGACTACAAGATCTGTGTAGCAAAGCCACACCTACGTTGTCATGCGGGAAGATTTGTTTCAAATTAAACCATTCTATCCCGCCAAAAGTTTGATATTGTAATCACATCCATGACCTTTTCATGACCTTGACCTTGACCTGGTCGATTCCAAAATCTAATCAAATGGTTCCCGGATAATAACCTATCATCCCACCAAATTTCATGCGAATCGGTTGAATACTTTTTGAGTTATGCGAATAACATACACATACACACACACGCACACACATACAAACTAGAACGGGCACTCGGTAGAGCGCATACCTTCGCCGCAGCTACTGTTCTGTACTTGGCATGGGAGTGTAGGGAACAGAACAACAAAAATACGATTTTGACCTTTTCGTGACCTTGACCTTGACCTTTGACCCGATTGCTCCCAAAATCTAATCAAATGTGTCCCGTATAATAACCAATCATCCCACCAAATTTCATGCAATTCGGTTGAATACTTTTTGAGTTATGCGAATAACATACACACACACACACACACAGACATACAAAAAATTGACCGCGCTATGGTAAAAAGACGATTTTGACCTTTTCATGACCTTGACCTTGACCTTTGACCCGATCGATTCCAAAATCTAATCAAATGGTTCCCGGATAATAACCAATCATCCCACCAAATTTCATGCGAATCGGTTGAATACTTTTTGAGTTATGCGAATAACATACACACACACACACAGACATACAAATAAATACACAGCGATCAAAACATAACCTTCCGCTTTTGCGAAGGTAATAAATACACAGCGATCAAAACATAACCTTCCGCTTTTGCGAAGGTAATTAACCTGAAATTGCAGACAGAATTATTTATTTTATCTGAGAAGCTAAACGAATCTTCTTCTTCTTTAGTACCTCAAACTTTATGTGAAATGCGATCGATTTTTAAAAATCAGAATTTGAGCAAATCTGTTTCATTCGTCTGTTAATATGCCTCCCCGATTGACAAATCTGCAATTTGAATTTCATTTGAGGTTGAAATGATTGCGGGAGATCGCGTTATAGTGATGACGTCTTGGATGGACATCCTCTTCTTCAGTCGCTCATAACTTTGAGTGAAATACGATCGAGTTAAAAATAGTCAGAATTTGAGCAAATCTGTTTCATTCGTTTGTTAATATGCCTCATCTCTTGACAAATCTGCAATTATAATTTTTTTTGAGGTTGAAATGATCGCGGGAGATTGCGTTATAGTGATGACGTCCTGGATGGACATCTTCTTCTTCAGTCGCGCATAACTTTGAGTGAAATACGATCGAGTTAAAAATAGTCAGAATTTGAGCAAATCTGTTTCATTCTTTTGTTAATATGCCTCATCTATTGTCAAATCTGCAATTATAATTTTTTTTGAGGTTGAAATGATCGCGGGAGATCGCGTTATAGTGATGACGTCCTGGATGGACATCTTCTTCTTCAGTCGCTCATAACTTTGAGTGAAATACGGTCGAGTTAAAAATAGTCAGAATTTGAGCAAATCTGTTTCCCAAAATCTAATCAAATGTGTCCCGTATAATAACCAATCATCCCACCAAATTTCATGCAATTCGGTTGAATACTTTTTGAGTTATGCGATTAACATACACACACACAGACATACAAATAAATACACAGCGATCAAAACATAACCTTCCGCTTTTGCGAAGGTAACTAGAACGGGCACTCGGTAGAGCGCATACCTTCGCCGCAGCTACTGTTCTGTACTTGGCATGGGAGTGTAGGGAACAGAACAACAAAAATACGATTTTGACCTTTTCGTGACCTTGACCTTGACCTTTGACCCGATTGCTCCCAAAATCTAATCAAATGTGTCCCGTATAATAACCAATCATCCCACCAAATTTCATGCAATTCGGTTGAATACTTTTTGAGTTATGCGAATAACATACACACACACACACACACAGACATACAAAAAATTGACCGCGCTATGGTAAAAAGACGATTTTGACCTTTTCATGACCTTGACCTTGACCTTTGACCCGATCGATTCCAAAATCTAATCAAATGGTTCCCGGATAATAACCAATCATCCCACCAAATTTCATGCGAATCGGTTGAATACTTTTTGAGTTATGCGAATAACATACACACACACACACAGACATACAAATAAATACACAGCGATCAAAACATAACCTTCCGCTTTTGCGAAGGTAATAAATACACAGCGATCAAAACATAACCTTCCGCTTTTGCGAAGGTAATTAACCTGAAATTGCAGACAGAATTATTTATTTTATCTGAGAAGCTAAACGAATCTTCTTCTTCTTTAGTACCTCAAACTTTATGTGAAATGCGATCGATTTTTAAAAATCAGAATTTGAGCAAATCTGTTTCATTCGTCTGTTAATATGCCTCCCCGATTGACAAATCTGCAATTTGAATTTCATTTGAGGTTGAAATGATTGCGGGAGATCGCGTTATAGTGATGACGTCTTGGATGGACATCCTCTTCTTCAGTCGCTCATAACTTTGAGTGAAATACGATCGAGTTAAAAATAGTCAGAATTTGAGCAAATCTGTTTCATTCGTTTGTTAATATGCCTCATCTCTTGACAAATCTGCAATTATAATTTTTTTTGAGGTTGAAATGATCGCGGGAGATTGCGTTATAGTGATGACGTCCTGGATGGACATCTTCTTCTTCAGTCGCGCATAACTTTGAGTGAAATACGATCGAGTTAAAAATAGTCAGAATTTGAGCAAATCTGTTTCATTCGTTTGTTAATATGCCTCATCTATTGTCAAATCTGCAATTATAATTTTTTTTGAGGTTGAAATGATCGCGGGAGATCGCGTTATAGTGATGACGTCCTGGATGGACATCTTCTTCTTCAGTCGCTCATAACTTTGAGTGAAATACGATCGAGTTAAAAATAGTCAGAATTTGAGCAAATCTGTTTCCCAAAATCTAATCAAATGTGTCCCGTATAATAACCAATCATCCCACCAAATTTCATGCAATTCGGTTGAATACTTTTTGAGTTATGCGATTAACATACACACACACAGACATACAAATAAATACACAGCGATCAAAACATAACCTTCCGCTTTTGCGAAGGTAATAAATACACAGCGATCAAACATAACCTTCCGCTTTTGCGAAGGTAATAATCACTTACTCATAACTAATACTCATAATAACTCATAATTACTTATGTAATTACTCATGCCAATACTTACTTAAAATAATGTAATATCCCAATCTTCACCCCCTATGCAAATCGAAGCACCCCGGACAATCCACAACCAATATCAACCACTGTAGCCGCCTTCCCGATTCCAGGCAGCCACACGCAGCCACATACATCTCCATCCACGTCACACAAGACAACAGCCAACGAGTGTGTCCACCACACAGAAACCTTTGGCAATGCAACAACCGAACTCCCAGACAACCAACAACAAAACCCAATCCATCTCCATGGCTCATCAAGCAGTTCCAACTTAATCCAGCTTCACATACCGATTTCCCCAAAAACTCGTGAAACTTCACCCCCATTCTGGAAAAACCCTGGACTAAACCTTGACACCCTAAATAACTTCAGACCCATCTCCAACCTACCCTTTCTGTCAAAAGTTTTGGAACGTGCTGTGGCCACTCAACTCAAACATCACCACTCTGCCAATAACCTGTATGAAACATCCCAATCCGGATTCTGCTCCAGCCACAGTACTGAAACTGCTCTCCTCAAAATCACCAGCGACCTTTTCTCTCCTCTGATGCCGGCAACCTCAACATTTTCATCCTCCTCACCTCAACGCCTCCTTTGACATCATCAATCACACCATCCTCCTCACCCTGTTTAGACCAGCTTGTGCCTATTAAACCCAAATTAGTTCACCCCCAAGCCTACAAGGACCACCTACAGCACTGCAAATATGTCCTCTACTCCACCTACTACCCTCAAATTATCCACTCTGGCTCCGGAATCCCAAAAGCACTCTTCTCTACAATAAACAAACTAAATAAACAAATAAATAAACAAACTTTACAACGTGAACAAAACTCCTCAGCGCCCTGGATACCACCACCTGTCATTCAGAGTAGACAACAGCATCTCCTTTCTGGCTTTCAGCATCTCCTTTCTCCTTTCTGGCATCCAAATAAAATTCTGGCTTCAAATCAACTTCCTCGAACTTAACTATGATAAATCTAAATTAATCTTCGTTTGCCCAAAACCACTCATAACTTTGCCCCCAACATCGATGGTTTCCCAGTATCCACCTTTTATGAATTTTATGAATCTTCTCATTATTCGAAAGTTTACAAAATGTCCCAAATCTGTATATTATTTTCTACTGTGGTTATATTAAACCATTATTTTACAAAATCCAACTTTCAATAAACTGAAAAATGCTTCGCCATGGAATAGTCCACCACTCATATAAATAATCATAAGAGTTCTGCGAAACATCTCCATCTTTAAAACTTAGCCAACCAATTTTAAACCACATGTTTTCCCCCCAAAAAACAAGTCACATTCTTTGTATATTGCCAACATTGTTCATCGTTTAAGTATCATCCAGAACTAAATTTTTATAAACCATCAACTTGTAGATGCATTTATTTATATCCCATTAACCCAAGAACTCTCAATTGCTTGGTTATATTTTAGTAATGTCATATATCCATATTTCTTTTCCAAAATGTTCCTGATATACACATTAATCCCATCTGTCTTTGTTTCCAGATGAACTCAAATCAGGAAATCAACACAAATCCTTATTACCTCCAATCAATCACACTGCACATCATTCCCCGTCCTTGATGGATAATTTTACATCCAGATGGGCACAGCATCCCATTTTTGGCGACCCAGCCCTGAAACAAGCCCCTGGACTCCTTGCAGGCTGGACCAAAACCCCTGGACGAGGTTGCATCCCAGTACTGACTCTGCTGCCTTCTTGCAAACCACTTCAACTCCATGAATTTTACATGTTTCGTGAACAGAACAAAGCCCTCTGTAATCGTCAGATTGAACCTGCCCCAAACCCGTCCATATAAACTCCATTGTTGTCCTGTCCATCTCTCTGTTTGTGGATCCGGTGCAAAGTTACACAAAGTTCCCGTTTACATTTTGTGACTCACAGCTCCTGCCTCCATGGAACAATGACGCCTAAGCACTCAATTAGCCCTCCCAGTACCAAAGACTTACAATCAGACCGACAGACAGACAAATAACAGAGGCATGTCGCCAGCCCCAGCACAGGACATCACCTTTCCGGGCAGGCACAATATAATCCACAGCATCGAAATGCCAATTTCTATCCGGAGCCTCGCAAAGCCAAAATCGGGCATGTTCACTGCATTTCACTGCATTTCACTGACCATGACTATCCCCATTGCTCGATCACGCACGTCACTGTGCTCGGCCCGGTTAAATTAAACTCAAGCGTACTGTACCTGACGCTTCCGGTCGGCACCGGAAGTCTGTTTATTTCTTGAGACCCCTGAATCGGGACCTCAACGACAATTACAACGACAAACAGAACTCGATATTCTCTGTTCATTAATTACGTACATGATTTCAGTTTTATCCAACAATATATGTCCCGATATTCTCTCCAGATTTAAGTTCTATATCCTGTCGTTAAAGCAACACCCTGTAGACTGACTCCGCCTGTCGTTCTTCCAAGGTTAGTGAATTGCCTCTGACCTCTTACCCTTACATATCTCGAACAAAGGTCAAATAAACTTCGAAAGGTCAAACTTCAAATTGGGGTAACCAGCGCTTTATTATCCCACAAGTAATGCAAGTCCGGCGACAATGGACAAATGACCATTAATGTGGCTCTACATAGCATAATGCTAACTTCTACGAATCCAACAACCGTCACAATCCGCCCAGGAACGTCCGTACGAGGCGTGCTTTACAATGCAGCACCTCTCTACCTGGTGCACACCTTTCGCACATCCCTCCTCGTTCGCACAACGCTTCATCAACAAACCTCCTCGCGCCCACACAACTGCAACCCCCGTGTCCACCCAGAGTACCCAATCTGCGACCCACAATCTTCTCGGGGCACACACTTCCTCCTTGAAATCCATGCCTCAGAAATATAACTCCACAGAACAGACAGCAATGAAACCACAACCTCCGACAACCATTCGACGTACCTTATTCGCACATCTAGGTGTCTCCTTGCCCCCCGTCATTGCAAGAGCATCTTGTCTTGTACCTGGAACAATATCCTCCCAAGTACACTCATTCCGCTCCCATCCCACTCCTGACACTGGACAAATGGCTTCGTTACACACCTGACCACCGCACACCTTGGCACCAGCCACACCACATACCGACAGTTGAAACCTCGATATTCCTCTTTCCTCGGATAAGCGTTCTGTTGAAAACGTGACATTTCTGCTCAAATTATTGAATTTTAATAACTTAACCTTACCAGCATCGCTCGCCAGCAAACCCTTTGTCCGGCGCATCGATCAACACAAATCCTTCGATGCATCTTCCAGCCGCCACTCCGCACTGTACCTCACTTACTGTTACTGTATGAACAAGACTTCCTGTTGGAACTTGTCACCGGAAATTAATTACTCTGTCTTGAAATCGTTTATTTTAGCGTTTAGAAAATCATTCTAGAAATCGAATTTAGTTTGGAAATCGTTTCTTCCCCTTATATAAATCCATTTTAAATAACGTATTCCTTTTGTGACATTGCATGGCATGTATGTCGCAGGTGCCCACTATTCTGACATGGCTCATGACTCATGTCTAATTCTGACATGAAGATGAAGGACAAGAAGATGAAGGATGAAGGACATGACATGAAGAAGAAGATTCTGACAAGATACTGACATGAACGTCCGACATCCAGCAAAGTCGAAATGACCCACAATGCATTTGGGCACACATCCTCCTCTGAGAGTGGGCGAGTTATCGCCGGCACTCTGAGCAAATCTCATACAGCACACCCGTGACTCGCGGCTCGCTCGGCTCCTGCCCGAACGCACAATATCCCTCTACCCAAACTTCCACGGAGCCGCACGGCGGAAACACAGGTTTGTACCACACTTTAATTAAACGAACATCGCCAGGATTCTCGGATAGACGTTAATTTCACAACACACATGACAAAAATCCGATTTAAATTCAGAGATCGCCGATCGACCTGGCACAACCATCTCAACGCGACGACGCCACGCCGCCCCCCGTCTTGGCGCGCACCCTCGTGCCTCCACACGAATCCCAACACTCCCGCCTCGCGGTTTCCTGCGAGGCTCGTAGCCGTGGCAACCAAAACTGCGCGCCGCTCTCGAATGAGGGCCGTCATAACAGTGAGCTGTCAGAACTCATCCCTAGCTCGTAAACATCGCAAAAAACAGGATCTCCGACGCTCCACCTCCCCGACCCCAAATGCACCACACGACACCAATTCCAAAGGTGAGCTGCCTCAGCGATACATCCCACACATACAATCCACAATATCTGCCATTGAATGAACTCTTCAATTCAAGTAAAACACACATATTGATTCGAATTCTGAATTTAGTTCAACAAATTCCAAATCTCCGTCCGACTGCCGCTCAAAAGAAAAAAAACAGCCCATCCTGCAACCATCTCCAAGAAACCGCTTCATATCAACAGTAGGTCGACAAGGGCACTCCGAGTGCTTTCCTGACCCGATTTATATCAATTCGCTTCCCAAACAACTCCCAAACAGATGACAGACAAATACATTGGCCAGATACACACGTCAATTAACATCCCAATATACATTCATTCCTCATTCATATACTCATATAAGTCTCCCAGACTTCGCGCGAAACTCAGATCGACTCAAATCATGCCTTTCTCCAGCCACTCTCATGTACAATCTTTGCTCATTCATGTTACGTCTCTCATTCAAGGAAAAGGATTTTTTGGGACGGGTTGGACGGGGGTGGGTTGAGGTGAAAAAGGGAAGGCAGGGCGGGGGGTGTTGGGGTGTTGCCTAGAGCCCCGGGACTGAGCTCAGGTCTTGGGGGGGGTGGGGGGTCCTTTTGCACGGCCCAATTCTGCGGCTGTGGAGGGGGCCCTTGTATGTTCCAGTTTTGGGGAGGGGGCCCTTGTGGGTTCCAAATTTTGGGGAGGGGGCCCTTATGGATTCCTGGGCAAGCATTTGCAACATGTCGTCCTTTACATCGGCCTTCTTATCGTCGCCCATGTCCCACTGCTCGGCCGCTTCATCTAATTGGTCGGTTAGCCTTAGTGCGATGTGTACCCCGGCCAACAACAGGTCGACCAGGGCCCCCCAATCGTCGAGGGTCTGGGCCGGGGTTGGTGCTACATTCGGCCAGCGTGCGTGTACTTTGGCCTGGTCCCACACCCGCGCTGGCAATACAGCCTCTCCCATGTGGCAGACGTCCCGCCAATCTGCGCCTGTATTTTGTATCCACAAACGCATAAGTTCCGGTACGTGACCGGGCTGTTCAGCCAGCAAGGTTCTCACCCGCTCCTGCATAGCCGCCAAATCTGGTTCTTTCAAATGGTTTTTTAAAGGGACACATCTCGATTGTAGGCTGTGAGTTCTCCGATTCCGTGAGCCCTTCCACTGAGGGGTACAATACAATACTCCTAGCCCTTCTGGGGCCGCGAACCCGCTGTCCGCCCCATTAATTTCTTGTCCTCTAAAAGGATTGCCCGGGCTAAGGTGAACCTGAGGGGCGGCTGGTCTAGTTTTCTGGGGGTCTAACCCCTGGGGGAACAGGGGCGGGGGTGGGAGAGGTGGCGCCTGTGGCCCTGGGACAGGGCTCAGGGCTTGGGGGGGTGGGGGGTCTTGGTCTGGCATCTGGTCCAGCGGCATCACTCGCTGATTTACTTGTTTAACTGCTTACTTACTTGTCCTCTGGCCAGGGATTATTTAAATCTTTAGTTAACACAGCCCAGTCCTTTAATGGTTTTACCGCGGCAAAATGATGCCTCTTAAACATGAAAGATGCCGGGGTTCCCTTAAGGGGTTCCCCTTCTTTCATTAGCTTGCTTCCCATCTTATTGCTCTGGGCTGATCCTTCCTGGAAAGTTCTCGGCCTGGCTCAACCTTTACGGCTGTCCGACCTCACTTTTCCCTTTCCCTTGTTAACTTATAACGTTCCTACCCTTATCGAACGTTATCTTTACCGATATCCTGCGCAAATCCTTTTACTGGCCATGTTTTTATGGCCCTCTTAAGTTAGCCACAGCCCTTCGTTCCCTGGCATGCAATGGCATACCCCATCTTGTCTCTGGGCTGTTCCTTCCTGGAAAAATCTTGGCCACCTGGTTTCAACCTATATGGCTGTCCGACCTCATTTTCCCCTCCTGGTGCTAACTGTAACTTTAAGCTTACTGTTAAGTCCTTACTGGTATCCTTACTTGTTTATCCTGGCTTTAACAAAGCCACGTCATTCTGAGGCCTAAAATGAGCCTTTACTTACAATTTCTGTTCGAGTGCAGGCTGCGCGGAGATAGGGAGACTGAACCCGCTCGAGGGAGGAAGGTACGAATTTGGAATAATAGCCCTCTGATATAAAACAACTCCCACCTTTAATCAAATCCGCGTGCCGGCGCCGGCCTCAGGCAGCCTTCCTCCTGTCCCTCGGGCTCCGTTTCCCGTCGTCCGGTGCTGACCCCACTCCTGGTACCATCTGTGAAGAAGCAGCTCTTCGTTTGGAAAAGAAGTCCACAAATAGCCTGAAAAATGACACAGCTTTTTATTAAAACCAACTTATACAGATCCGGAGGAGACAAGACATCTACAGCAAGAACCAGCTTCATGCCAAGTCAAGCCTTCCTGGAAACACATTGATTCTCATTCACTTATATATGAATACGATTATCAGAAAATCTCCGAGAGGACAAAGCGACTGGCGAGAGTCCCTTCCACCGTTATCCCTAGCCCCCACCGTCATCCGCTGTCATTCGGGGGAGTCAGCCCTTCCTTATCATTCGGACCAAATGTTTCTCTGGGCTCCGAGAAAACAGAAATGTAACTCACAGAGAGAAGAGTGCATGCTTGGCCAAACAAACCCATATATTTTATGGGTTTGTTTACATGAGTAATTCAAAGCATGTTTATACAGAGTCATGCGTCGCTGTGATTAATACAAAATATATATGGTAAAAACAATAGGTTTATGTCTGCAATCTAATCATTCTACTAGCGTTACGCAAAATCACGCGCATGTGGGCGTGGTTTTACGACCGGCCTTATCTAGCCTCGAAAAAGCACACGTATACAATTTGTCCAGCACGACCGAAGCGAGCCTTTCCTCATCCAAAACTAAAACGAAGCAAAAACCCTTTATTAACTTTATGAAAATAGCATTTTTAAACAACATTTAAATCATAACACATTAGCAACCAACGTCTATAACTGAACTTTAGGCAATAACAAATCTACAACTTGACATATATATATATATATATATATATATATATATATATATACAGTCGTGGCTCGAGTCCCTGTATATAGAGAGTTGTGTCAACTCAAATTTGGACGCCATTTTGTGTCTAAATGTGTCGATTTGATATACATGTATATTTGCGATATGGGGTGATATATTCTAAACCTGCTAAAAAAAAATTTGCTACACATATTTAGTCTTATTATTACATACAGGTGATATTTGTTTTGTCAAAAACTCAGCTATTGCCGTGAAAAAGAGCTGTGTGGTGATATTAAAAGTGGTATGGCAATGCATATTACAAGCCAACACTGCATATAAGAGCTAACATTATAAGTAAGACAAACCAATGCTGTCGTTCTCTGAATTTTAATAACTTTTAGAAAGGAGTGTGGGCATATCCAATATTTTTTAAAGGGTTCCGAGAGCAATTCCGGTGTAGGACTTCCAGCCGACATATAGTCTAACACACTTAAAACAAATTCTGTACGTGGTATTGCCATATTTCTACAGTGTACAACTTTAGTTTTATCGACATTTATATTCAATTTCCATTGTAATGATTTAACAAGCTGCAAGTCAGCTTCTGTCTCTGACATAAGGAAAACGTCATCGGCATCTAGTAAGATTGAAACGTTCATTTATTACTACACCCTTGCCCAGAACTCTGATGGATATTGCCTGATCGATTAATATGTTTCATAGCTGGAGACTTGGCTGCACAACCCGCACAAAAATTGAGCAGGCCCCCCCCTAAAATTGCTTTTATGATTGCCGATTAGGCTAAAGATTTTAAACCAAAAAAATAACTTGCCTCGGAATAAGTTTTGAATGGACGGACAGACAACTGAAAACAAAACGGACCATGGGTTTCCCACCCCTATAAAATCAAAATTAATTCCCTCTGAAAAAGTACAGTGACATTGCCCGCAGACTACCCAACCGCAGACCAGGCAATGTCACTGTACCGGGACATTTCATCAATCAATGACAATATGCGGTCCGCTAGGACTACCCGAAAAAAATTGAGCAGGGTTCTTCCCACGGAAATGCATTTTTGGTCAGCTCCTTGAAGATTATAAACAAACACAAATCACTTCCCTTTAAAAGGGTTTTCAACGGACAGACAACCAAAAAAAAACAGAGCAGATAGAATTGCTTTTGAACATCAATCATCAAGCGGCGTGGGCCTACCTGGCAGAGTCTCGAGGAGTCGATCGCTTTCCAGCTCTTTCATCTGACTTTCGCTTCCCAAATTTGTCTTCTGACTTTATCACTTGGAAATCTATACATCTTATATTTCCCAGATTGGTTTGAACAACCAAAAGCAGAACAACCAGTCATTTTGTTTGGCAATAAACAACATTCCCGTACCAAGCTGACGTTCACGCACGGTGAAGTTAGACACAAAATGGCGCCACGAAATCACGTGACCAGAAATCTCGGGTCAGCGCATGGCGCAACTCTCTTTATACAGGGACTCTAGTCGTGGCCAAAAATATTGTCCCCATTGCATTTTTTCAAATAACTTAATTTTCTCAAAAAATAAGTTGAAATTGACAAAAGTATTTTGTCTCAACAATTCTTTGTTTCATGATCAATATGACAGAACCTTTGTTTTTGATTCAGAACTTAACATATCCTTTTAAATTAGAAAATAAAAGAAATGGCACTGACAAAATTATTGATACCCAAGACTTAATATTTGGTAGCACAGCCTTTGGACAAAATAACTGCAGTCAAGTACTTCCTGTAGCCATGAATGAGCTTCCTCCACCTCTCGACTGGAAGTTTGGCCCAATCTTGTGCAAACTGCTCCAGTTATCTCAGATTTGAAGGGTGCCTTCTCCCAACTGCTGTTTTCATATCTCCCCAGAAGGTGTTCAATGGGATTTCGATCTGGACTCATTGCTGGCCACGTCAGCACAGTCCAGCATTTTATCGTGAACCATTCCTGGGTGCTTTTTGAAGTGTGTTTGGGTCATTGTCCTGCTGCAAGACCCATGACCTTCGACGGAGACCCAGCTTTCTGACATTGGGTTGAACATTGCGCTCCAAAACGCCTTGGTAATCTCCTGATTTCATGATGCCATGCACACATTCAAGGCAACCAGTGCCAGAGGCAGCACAGCAACACCAAAATATCACTGAACCTCCTCCATGTTTGACTGTAGGGAAAGTGTTCTTTTCTTTGAAGGCTTCATTTTGTTTTCTGTAAATATAGAGATGATGTGGTTTACCAAAAAGCTCTAATTTGGTCTCATCTGACGACAGGACATTCTCCCAGAAGAATTTTGACTTGTTCAGGTGTGTTTTGGAAACTCCAGTCGGGCTTTCTTATTTCTCTTTATTAGCAATGGGGTCCTCCTGGGTCTCCTACCATAAAAGCCCCTTCCATTGAGTCAGTGACGGATGCTGTGAGTTGAAACTGTCGTACCTTGTGTCTGAATGTCAGCTTGAATCTGTTTTGCAGTTGATTGAGGTGCTTTCTCCACCATTCAAACAACCCTTCGCTGCAATCTTCGATCAGGTTTTCTCTTGCGGCCACGTCCAGGCATGTTGCCTACAGTGCCCTGGGCCTTAAACTTCCTGATAACATTGCGTACGGTAGACACAGGAATATCAAGGTCTCTGGAGATGGACTTGTAGCCTTGAGATTGTCCATGCTTGGCTGCAATCTTGTGTCCGACCTCCTCAGACAATTCTCTGGTTTTCTTTCTTTTCTCCATGCTCATTGCGATACACACAGTGACACAAAACAGCAGAATGACTCCTTTTCTTTATTGAAACTGGTTGAATGAGTGACTTTTATATTGCAGGCACCTGCAACTCAGCACAGGTGAGTTCAATTCCAAAGTAAGGGAGAATCACCTGCTTGAAACCTTATTGTATCTAACAACTTCTAAAAGGTGCCAATGATATTGTCCGGGCCATTTTAGGATTTCTGTGTGGAATAAGCTAAGATTTAGTATTTTTTCAGCTTTTTTTGTTTTGTACCTCTGCACACCAAAGAAATACATTTGTGGATACCAAACGTTTTTCATTTTTAATGTCAACAACTGGAAGAAATTGTACATTATTTGAAAAAAGTGCAGGTGTGCAACTATTTTTGACCACGACTGTATATATGTATGTATATATATATATATATATATATATATATATATATATATATATATATATATATATATATATATACATATATATATATATATATATATACAGACTTGGCATTTAATATGGAATATTTTTTTTTTTCTTGACTTGGGTTTACTTTCTCAACTCAGTATATCAATGTGGTGAGTTTCTTTTACACTTTGGTGATTTATTTGTTAAAAGAACCATGTCACTGATTGTCTGTCGTAGCAAGAAGTCAACAACAGGATTATATCACAGGTGGCGTGGCAAAATGTACGGACAGGTGCATTTGATGATTGGCTTCACAGTCGGGACTATAAGGGTTGTTGCGTTCTGTATTAGTGGAAAACAACTGCTGCACATCTCCAAAAGTTATTGCCGCTTCCTCTGGAGATGGTCCGTCAACTTGACAATGCTGTTTGTCATGGAGTGGTGGCTTTACGAAATTACGGCATGAAACAGCGTGCTATTGCTCGGCAGTATGGCATCACTCAAGGTCGGGTGTCAAAGATCCTGAAACGAAATGCTCAGAGGGGTGTCCCTACTCCAATACCGAGGCCAGGACGTCCCCGCAGAACCACAAGGAGGGATGATCGCCAGCTGCACCGGTTAGTCCGCAAAGGCCGTACCAAGTCAGCTAATCGGCTTCGGGCTGAGTGGCAGCAACTGACAAATGTGCCTGTATCAAGAAGGCTAGTCAACCAACGACTGGTTCAAGCAGGGTATCGTGCCAGGCGTCCCCTGAGAAAGCCATGCCTGACCAGACAACACCGCCAGCGCCGATTGCAGTGGGCCAGAGAGCACCGTCAATGGCAGCCACGACACTGGAATCATGTGATCTTCAGTGACGAGTCTAGATTTCTGGTCTATCGTCAAGATGGCCGCGTCCGAGTGCGCAGACAAGTGCATGAAGCCTACAACAAAGATTGTTTAGTGCCAAGAGTCCAAGCTGGAGGTGGTGGGGTGACCGTTTGGGCTGCTTTTCATGCAGGGGGCAAAACTGACCTGGTTGTTCTGAATGGAAACCTAAACCAGTTCAAGTACAGGGCCATTCTGGAAGAAACATTGCTTCCATTTGCTCGTGCAGCCTTTCGAGGAAACTTTGTCTTCCAAGATGACAATGCACGGCCTCATCGTGCTCGCATGATCCAACACTTTCTTGCTGACCATGGTGTAGAGTATATGGAGTGGCCTGCCATGTCCCCGGATATGAATTCGATAGAGAACTTGTGGGCAGAATTAACGTGTCAAATCGACCACTGGGACCAGCAGCCGACCTCTGTGCGTGAATTGCAGCAGGCTATTGTCACTGCATGGCAAGCGATTCCTGTCCAAACCTTGGCAAATCTCGTTAACAGCATTCCTCAACGTGTACGTGCTCTCCTGAATGCTCGTGGGGGTTACACGAAGTACTGAACTGTAATTTTACTGTCCATAATCCCAGTCGTAATTTAACTTTTGTTTTTGTTAAAAATTTTTTTGCCTAAAGTGCAAAATAAAGATATACTTCTGGAAAACGTACAGAAGTTTAACACAGTACTGTCCGTGAATTGAGTTCGATATCAGTTTACATCACTTTCCAGGATCAATTTATTTGTTTCGAAATGTCAAATGTGGTTTGTGTTTCTCTTGAAGGTCACATTAACAAAATCTAGAATAATTTCAACATAATTTCAATGAACTTTTGGTTCTAAGACATCTTGAAAAGTAAGTTCACCCCCACAAAAAAAATATTCCATATTGAATGCCAAGTCTGTATATATATATATATATATATATATATATATATATATATATATATATATATATATATATATATATATATATATATATACATATGTACATATATATATATATATTAGGGTGGGCTTCAAAAAATCAAAATGCAGATGTTCTCCGGGACATGGTCTATTTTTGTTCCGTTTGGTGTCAAAGGAAACCACACCAAATGTGAATGGAATCCAATAATATTTAGGGGTGCCACATCAGTGATGAATTTTCCCCCATGCAAAAATAGGAATTCCCTTTTTTGGGCTGTATATACACAAAATAAATACATAATTATATATATACATTAAATATAATATTAAAAATAAATATATAGTAAATATACATTAAATAATAAATATACATAAATACACATTATACATTATATATATAGTTATATACAATATATTATACATACAGTTTTGAGACTTCCTATGATCACTATCTGGGCAATTTTCATGCATGTTTTGTACAGGTTCCCGGGGTCAGGGGTACGCTTTTTTAGTGTGTAATATGTAGGCCTAACTTATTGACTGTGGCTCTTTTGTAGAGAGTGACCCTGTGGAGTAAGAATTAACAGGATTTTACCCACATTCTTGCTTATTTTGCAGATATGGCATGTGCTAGTACCAGTGTTTCATTGCAAACTCGGGCTCAGGATAATGTGTATCTCATTGGGTCCACTTCTGGAGATGCCATCAAAGTTGCCAAGCTCCCGACTGTGCATCAATCTCTTGTCCTGTTTTTCCATCACCTGAAGAAGGAGAATCGCACTGCCCGGGAGAGTGCAACCCTCACCATTGAAGAGGTTGTGAAGTTCTGGGAAAAAGCTCACCTACCTACAACGACGAAGCAGCACTGCATCCATCGTTTGGAGAGGCTATATGAAGAATGGAGGAGCCTCCAAAAAGGTGCAAAGCTGGGTGGTGCGACCCAAGAGAAAAAGGAAGCATCCTTCAAGGCCTCCTTGGAGAAGACGTTTGATCTTAGGCATGCAGATTCGGAGGCCATAATCACCAACCCCGAGGACAGGAAGTTTCTTCACGATCAATTCTCAGAGAGGAAGGCTTCAATGGGATCTGTAGACACTGTGTTGGAAGCAAAAACGAAGCGAAAGAAAGAAAGGGAAGAAAAGGAGAAGACTAAGGCAGAGAAGGAAAATAAGAGACAGGAAATGGTCATGAAGGGTGCTACTGCTATGGAAGTCACAGACTCAGACTCTGACTCTGAGACCACGGCACAGGCTGGTTCTTCATCATCTGATGGTGGGATATCTCGTCCCAAGAAAAGAAGGCCTATCAACATTGTCACTCCTGAAGTCGCAGCTTCTTTGGATCGTACGAAAACAAGTGACCGAATGGCTGTCCACAACTTGGCATCCATTTGTAGAGCAGTAGGATGGGATCCTGCAGAGCTGGCACTGAACCGATGTGCAGTGTGGCGGAATCGCATGATGCATCGATGCAAAACCATGGATGAAATAAAAGAAGCATTTCATCATAATGTGCAGGGTCCTTAAGTGGTCCATTGGGATGGAAAGCTTCTTCCCGATGTCACTGGAGATTTTGTGCATGTGAAGGTGGATCGTCTTCCAATCCTTGTGTCCAACCAGTACCATGGAATGGAGCAGCTGTTGAATGTTCCCAAGTTACCTGACGGGGGAGGAGAAGCTATGGCAACCGCTGTAGGTGACACACTGAAGAGCTGGAACCTTGTGGGCAAGGTGAAGGCTTTGTCTTTTGACACAACAGCCAGCAATTCAGGTGTTCGTGGAGGGGCTGCTGTCCTCATTGAAAAGAAGCTACAGACTGAACTACTTCATTTGGCTTGCCGCCATCATGCGCACGAAATCATTCTGGGAGATGTTTTCACCACTCTTTTCGGTCCTTCATCAGGCCCTGACATCCAGCTTTTAAAGCGGTTTCAGGCGAAGTGGCCGTCCATTGCCCATCACCAACCAAAAAATGGATTCACAGATCCTGATACGGCAGCTGAGTTTGCACAGAACAATGACATTATGGATGAAGCTCTGGAATTTGCTCTTGTGTGTTTGAAAGATCAGCAGCCACGAGATGATTATCGTGAACTCCTAGAACTGACTGTCATCTACATGGGAGGAATCCCACCTCGTGGAATCCGGATCATGGCTCCAGGAGCAATGCACAGAGCCAGATGGATGGCAAAAGCACAATATTCACTACAGGTGTTCATGTTTCGGTCAGAGTTCCACTTGACACTTCGAGAGGCGAGAGAACTCCGAGCCTTCAACATTTTTGTCTGCCTTGTGTATGTACAGGCTTGGTTTCGGGCTCCACAAGCTATTGAGGCTCCCCTGAATGACATTAACCTCTTCAAGAAGTTGGAAAAGTTTGAACAAATCAATCAGAAGATGGCTCAGGCAGCCTTGAAGGCACTTGGCCACCACACGTGGTACATGAGCCCAGTACAAGTGGCATTTGCATTCTTTGACACCAGAATTGACAAAGAAAGCAAGATCAATATGATTGAAGCATTGAAAAATGACGGTGAAAACCCCTCTCCAAAGAGACCAGCTATCAAACGAGGAACCGCCCTGTCAATCGCTGGCCTCATAACAAAACACACCAAGCATTTCTTCAGCATCCTAGGGACCCCAACTGATTGGATGGATAAGGATCCTGGTTCATGGGAGCAAGAAACCAGCTTTCAGGAAGCAAAGAAAGCCGCCAGTGGCTTAGTCATGGTGAACGACAGGGCAGAAAGGGGTGTCGCATTGATACAAGACTACAATAAGCTCCTTACAAAGGATGAAGAGCAAAAGCAAGCTCTGCTCCAAGTTGTTGCTGCTCACAGGAAGATGTACCCCGATGCCAAGAAGGCAACAGTGGTGAAACAGGCCCAGAAATAGGAGTTACATTTCTCATTATATTTGGGTTTTTTAATATTATGTGATATGGTGTCTCTTCATTTTATGAACTGAACATTTGGATTGTTATCATTGAATTTGAGTTTTCATAGCAATATAGTGCTATTTGTGCAGCTATTGTAACTTGTGTTTGCTAGAATACAAAGAAAGTGAGTGGAGGGTGGATTTTCATAAAACAAACTTCTGGTTTTGCTTTCGATCCATATATAGAAAAGTTTTGTAGACACCTTTAGTTTGAAGGCTCATGTGGCACCCCTAAATAAAATCAGATTGCTTTCATATTTGGTGTCTTTTCATTTTGGAACAAAAGGAACAACATAAAGCCATGTCCCAGTAAATATTGTTTAAAAATTATTTTGAGCACCCCCCTAATATATATATATATATATATATATATATATTATATATATATATATATATATACACACACACACACACATGCATACACATAGACATACACATACACACATACTTAAACCTGTATAGAAAGACCGCTTCAAGAGAGACGTAAAAAAGTGGTCTTTCTGGACAGGATTGCGGCAACCATTTTTCTGCAATACAGCGACGATATTCAAGCACAGTACACAAATGTATATAATTAGCAAGTTTGCCTTTAGTGACCTTAATTACCTCCACCACCTAAGGTGGGCAGACATTATGTTTTCACTCCTGTCTTTCTGTCAGTCTGTCTGTGAACAGGGTATCTGAAAAAGTTGTGTACAAATTCAGCCGAAATTTTGTGGACAGGTTGGTTGTGTTATCGGGACGAAATGATCAGATTTTGGTGAAGATCCGGATGTGAATCTGAGGACTTTTAAAGTGATGCTTCACCACCAAAACACAATTGTAACACTTCCCATTTCAAAAGTATTTGGTATGACTCGGCTGGGTGTTGAACCGCCAACTGCCCAGACACGCCGCAGACACTAAACATAACACCACCCAGTCGGGTATTGAGTGCAGAGATATATATGTAAGATATCTGTTGGTGTATTTTGTGTGAAAACTGTTATATGCTTGGAAAGGTAACTGAATTTACTGATTTACAAAGGAATCAATGACAGATTTGATTTTGTGTACAGATTTGAGCTTCCAAAGGGAAGCAAATCGGGTGGTCATTGGTTGCGTTAGACCGGTGGTTGTTCTGTAATGGTTATTTAACAGAGGTTTTCTCTGCAGAGGAAATTCAAATGGCAGCTCTGAACAGGTGGTCAATCTGTCAAATATGTATGTGTAATAATGTGTGTGCATGTATATATGTATGTATGTATGTATATACACTACTCACAATAAGTTAGGGATATTGTGGGAGTGAGTTTTTTTTTTAATAGGGGTTAGGGTATTGAAATCAAGAATGCTGTGTTTTTTCACACTCATTAATAACCATAGAATTAGGACCAACAACTTTTTTCAACATAATTAATACACAAAATCAACCACACTGAAGAACCTGCCAATATCCCTACCTTATTGTGAGTAGTGTATATATATATATATATATATATATATATATATATATATATATATATATATGTATGTATATATATATATATATATATATATATATATATATATATATATTATTTTTTTATTTTTTTATTTTTTTTAAGTGAAAAAATTGCAACCAACCTTTCACTTGCAGGTTACGCCCACAAGGACTGCAATGGGCCATGACGATGGTGTTTGCGATTATCGAGATAAACAAAAATGATACAATACTTCCGAACATAACATTAGGTTATGATATTTATGATTCTTGTTTTGCAATTCCTAAAGTGACACAACTTGGTCTATTGTTCTTGGAAAATCTTATTGATTTGGTTTCAAAGCCAGAAGAAATATGTTTACCAAAAGTAGTTATTGGTCCATATGCTTCAAAACTTACCAAGCTGTTGAGTACTACCTTTGGTTTATTTCACTTCCCCCAGGTGATGATGCAATTGTGATAAAGGCATGACTTGTGCTAGAATGAGTAATATACAGTAAACCAAATAAGCAATTGTGATAGAATCACCGCTTACATTATACATACTTGTGTGTTTTTGTTGTCTGAACAGTGAATGTAATCTTTCTGTTTGAAGTTGTTGTTGTTTTTATTCACTTTGTATGTCGAAGGGGGTTGAAGAATTCCATGAACCTTTTCTAAAACACGAAAAATAATGTTAAACTTAAAATAATTTGTAGCAATAGTAAATACTCTGAGACATTTTTACAGGCATTGTGAAATCAGCATTTATGAAAGCATTTGGGTAAAATCAAGATTGCAGCCAATTTTTTTTATGTGCTGGGGAACAGGGTGTATTTCAAGTTATTTTTGATGGAGTACTCTTGCATACGTCCAGGTAAAATTAATGCGACACACTCTGCACAATTTTGTGATGTACGTCTTTCACATAGATGTATGTTTAAATGGTGCAATTAATTCAAGTAGGTTTGTGAATGATGTTTGATGATCATTTTGAAATGTAATCATTGATGTCTACAATTCCTCTGGGTTTCTTGAAGAGTTGACATTTTCTGATGATACAACAGCTTCTACATAAGTAGTAAAGTCATCTACCACAATTACCACATTTGGGGGGAGAGAAAATCTTTAGGAAATATGAAATATTAAAGAGACTTACCAAAAATCAATGTCTGACATTCTCTTAGGCCTTTGGGAGTCATGAATCAATGATCCTTTATTTTTTTTTGGAAGAAGCAACAGTCAATGTTGAGCGTTATTTTGTAATGTCGGAGAATTTCTTTATTCCCAATCTACGACGATTAAATCTTTTACATATCAACTTGCACCAGCAAGACTCGGCTGCCTGCCACTACTCTTCGAATGTGCAACAGTTCTTGAAGCACATACAAGTGGATCGGTGGACGAGCAACAATTGTTTTGACACCTCGTTCGCCTGACCTGTACCCATTGGACTAGAGTTTATGCAGCTATATTTGAAAAACTGTTGTTTACTCGTCAAAACCACATTCTTTGGATGACCATAGTTAAGGCTATGATCGCAAACACAATTCACGAAATTGCTCAGCAGCAACTGACGAATGTTTTCAACAAGTTGGAAAATGGGGTTGAACGATGTATTTTTTTAAATGGCGGTTATGTTGACACCTAAATATTTGAACTGTATTGTGCGGAAACATATTAATGACTTTTTCACGCACCATTTATAATTTGTTTATATCACGTGTATATCAAAATATATAAAAGCTCAAAATTGCATAAGGACTTGATGGACACTCTGTAGTTCTCTCTTGAATCATATTATGTATATTTAAAGTGACGATTAAAGAAACATCTGATCAAATTTGTTGGGAGGGGGTGATTTCAATCATGTTTACCTGGCAATGCTACTCGTACACTCTCCAGATGTTCCTACATGATAATGCTTGTCTTCACCTGGCAAATGTAACCCTTACAACTCTAGTAAAGATGAGTTGCGGAGTTATTAAGGTTCTCCCTATAGCAAAGGGAAAGGCTTGTTGCAGGTGTACAGCTTGTTTTAGTACGGCAGGTAGGTAAAATATTTGGGAGAATTGTGCCTTTGATGATACAAGCACTAGAGTTGGCACACAGTTAGAGTATGCGCTAAGGAAGATATTTGGCTATAGGGCCATCGCAGATTTGTCCTGTGACAACAATGGCGGCCATTTTTCAAAATGGCCCCCATTGCTTGTTATTTTACATATATTTGGTACATTACTGTGTATAAACTGTTGTTGTGGTCATACAAGCTTGACATTTGGCACATAATTAAAGACCCCTAACTATAGGGTTATCATATATTTGTCCTGTGACAACAATGTTTTTAAAATGACCGCCATTTATCTATATATATAAAACACAGTTTGAGTGTGTGTGTGTGTAATGTTACCGATAGACTCCGAAACGGAGAGGCTCACGTGCTTGATATTTGGCATAGACATGGCCATTGAGCCTGGGACGAACATGGCTGAGACCATATTTGATGAGATCCATATTTTTTATTCATATTTACCTCAGCGCATTTCAGCGAAGTACCCACTAATCTCAGCCGGTGCCAGAGCAGCTCGCTGATTCGCTCAGAGCGATCACGTGATGCTCCATCCCCGCCGCCAGGCTGATTCGCTCAGAGCGATCACGTGATGTTCCATCCCGTCACACGTCACACGTTTGCACATAATTCAGAGCGAAAAGCGATTGCGTTTTTTCACCTTTTAGGCGATCGTGTTTTGTGTCGATTTTGTGCGATATGAATTAAATGTCTTTGAAACAGCTGTGAAACGTCTTTCCACAACCCTTCCGTAACCGATTGGAGCAGTTTATTGCCGCACAAAATGGCATTTTAACAGTTGTCTGGCTTTTAAAATCTGGGACACGTTCAAAACAAACGAGATCCGTGAAGCGAGTTGGTCGAGTCGTGCTGAACAAGGTGGCGACACGGCGGCTTCAGTTTTCACGGAGTATGAGCATTCTATATATTTTCAATTCAGTCCGCCCGACTCGCTCACGTACTTGATTTGTGGCATAGACATGACCATTGGGCCTTCACGGTGTAATTTGTGCGAGGCTTTTGTCCGAGTGAGCTTGAGTCGAGAGGGCGAATGTACAGATCTCCCTTCCCCCGCCCGGCAACGCCGGTACTGGAGGGCGTGGGTCACAGGATCGGTGAGTCTCCAAAATCCGCTTCGTGCTGTTGCGAAGATGCAGGACAATGTCGCGATTGTTGTGCTGCTCTCCGACCATGAGAACTGCAACGTCATTGTTGACTGGCCCTCCCCTTCCCTCCCCCTTCCCCCTCCCCCCTCCGTCCTCCCCCTCCATTCCCCCTCCCCCCTACCCCCTCCCCTTGACCCCTCCCCCTCCCTTTTCCCCCTCCCCCTCCCTTTTCCCCCTCCCCCCCTCCCCCCTCCCCTCCCTCCCCCGCCCGGCAATGCCGGGTACTTCTGCTAGTATGGTATATTATGGTATATGGTATATGGTATATGGTATATTAATTTGTATAAACTGTTGTTTGAATCATACAAGCATGGTATTTAGTACACAGTTAAATATTCTGACTATTAGAGTCATCACAGATGTGTCCAATAAAAATGGCGCCCAATTTTTAGTACGGCAGATAGGTGAAATATTTAGGAGAATTGTGCCTTTGATACAAGCACGAAAGTTGGCACACAGTTAGTGTATGCCCTAAGGAAGATATTTGGCTGTAGGGCCATCGCAGATTTGTCCTGTGACAACAATAGCGGCCATTTTTCAAAAAAGGACAAATCTGCGATGGCCTTACAGCCAAATATCTTTCTTAGGACAGACTCTGACTGTATGCCAAATACAATGCTTGTATCATCAAAGGCACAATTCCTGCACCTATCTGCCATACTATTTGTACAACTGGCGCCCCCAATTTATAATGGTACCATAGTTTCTTAGACTTCGAGGAGTACTAAACCAGAATTTCGAAAAATATTCTCCTTTTTTCCCGAACACTCCAAATTTCCAAACCGTCATCTCAGAGCCTGCTGGGACTTTCAGAATGAAATTTAGTAACAATAATGCAAATATAAAGAATGCTGGATTGACCAAATATTTTGATTTGACCTAATTTATAAGGTCCTGAACTAATTATAGACATTTTAACATTTTTCATCATAACTCGACTGAATGTTTTCCGATCGGAACGAACTCCCCCTCTCTAGATAGCACAGGGGAAGGTGCATTTAAGCTTATGTATATGTGTGTGTGTGTGTATATATATATGTATATATATATATATATATATATATATATATATATATATATATACTACATGACCAAAACTATATGGACACCCTTTCTAATTAGTGGATTCAGCTGTTTCAGCCACACCTACTGCTGACAGATATCAGAGATTATGCCAGTACTCTCTATGTAGGGATGGCGTGGAAAAATAATGTCGCTCCCATCTGCTACATACAAAACTAAAGTAGGAGTTTCTTCTTTAAAAACTCGCTTAGGCTACATATGAGAGCCGAACTGGTCTGTGCAGCTGATTGTCGAGGCAGGGATCACTTTTCAGTTCTACAGACCAAGGCAAAAGCAAAATAAAAGCAAAAAAACCGAGATCGGTCAAACCCGGGAATTCATCTTGTCGTTCATAATAATAATAATAATAATAATAATAATAATAATAATAATAATCATCATCATCATCATCATCTTCATCAGATGGAATATTTCCGAACTGCTTCTGTCAATGGCAATGAGTCTGCTACCATCCGACAGAGTTTTACTTCCTGCAACATCCTTTGGTATTATAATTGTAATAGCTTGAAAGGATTCCACGAAAAGTACGTAAAACTACATTCCTTTGTAAATGAATAGGACCGGGGTAGGCGTGGCTATGACTGTCAATCAGCTTGATGGGGGCGGGGCCGCTAGACACATTCACCTCAGTGGTGGTGTGTGAGAACAAACTGATGAGATGGTGTATCTTGGTCAAAAACTTGACATGTCATCAATAAAATGCCAATGTTTCAATTAGCAATTGTTGGTTTGTTTTATTTTGAACTGTTACAATTTTATTACATTTCAAACAAGTGGTAAGTTTCTTTTGCATTTTCGGTCTTTTGAAGTTGGTCAAAATGGTCAAAATGGTCAAATTTTTCGGTCAAAATGCCCATTTTGCACTGGCCTTTTTAAAGCCAATATCAAGACATCACGTGCAGCTCATTAAAATCATCCCGTACCCCTTGGCTAATCACTGACAGTCAAAACGGCTGTTCAACAGCTGTGCTGTGAAGTGACCATTGAAGGTTCAAGTGACCATCCGTGACCATTTTGTCTGACAGTGAGGACACTATTGTCCACAAATAAGTTCACACATTTACTACACGCAGTGTTATTGTTGATATTTAAAGGTTTCAAAGGTGGTAAGTTTCTTTTGCGTTTCAGTATATATAAAGTGCGTATCAAAAAAGAGGTAATCCGAATTCAAGGGGTTAATATGCAAAGGTTATTAATTTTGACAATTTACATGTGGTTTACTAATTAAGAGGAGATCCTCAGCTTTCCATTGATACCTTCCATGCATCATTGCTGTCACACATGACCGAGTACATGTTCATTGAAAATGACAAGTTCAAATCGCATTTTTACAAGTTTTGCTAATCGATGCAAGTCAGGATAATTGGTGCAAAATGAACGTCAGATGTGAACTTTTCTCAGGAATGATTGGCATTTATGCACTCACACCTTCAACATGTCCACCTCCCCTTTCAACACAAAGCTCACAGCGGCAGAGCATGCCCTAAACTGCTTGTCTCACCAAAGCCGGGCCATTGCGCAAAGTATCCACTTCATGTCGAGTACGGCCCTGCAATTCGTCAAGATCACGGGGAGGTGTTACGAACACCTTGTTCTTTAAATGTCCCCAAAGGAAATAATCACATGGTGTGAGGTCAGGTGATCTTGGCGGCCATTGCACTGCATGGTTGAGGGCGATGACTCTGTCTCCAAAGAGTTCCCTCAGTCGATCTCGGACAGCGATAAGACGATGTGCTGGGGCTCCGTCTTGGGCCCACCAGAGATATCTGAAGACACCACGAACCTGTCGATCAAAGTTTTCCTCCAGCTGTGGTAAAACTTCAGCATTGATCATCTGCAGATACCTGTTGTTGTGGAAATTAACGAAGTCCACAACTTTGTCCCATAGGTAGGTTTAATAACAATCATATCTTTGGCATCATCCTGTAGAATACAATCATGCAATATATATCAGGATCATGGCATCATATAGGAAGGATCGACAATATTAGTCAATGCAAGAAAGCCGAGAATATGAGCGGGTATGTACCATTCAAGACGACATGTCATAGTATAATGTCACAGGAGTGGCTCAGTGTCGCGGACGTCCGAGGTCTTATAGACGCCCCTCAGTGGTTCAAGTGAGCATCACACCCAGGTTCAACTTTGATACATTTTCACTACATTCTGCCACCGTTAGAACTACACTGCCGCTAGGCAGGACTGAAGCGTGCGTCAGCATTAATTGTTTGGGGATGTCATTCCATGTCAGTCTGTCCATCCGTAGTGGTCAGGGTGGCGAATTACCCTGCCAGCACGGGTCCAGAAGCTACCGGGTATGACATCCCCAAGTCCGGAGTCCCCTGCATCGGAGTAGCCGCTGGAGGCAGGTGTCGGAGGAGGCACCTCAGAGCCTTCAGGCAGGGGTGTATTTGACGAAGGGAGGGACGGCAGATGTTCCATAGAGGAAGCTTTGGGAGAGTCCATAGACTCATAGATTGGTTCGTCGATATCCCTATAAGGGTCGGTGACCCCACAAGGGGCGAGATGGCGTACGGAGACAGTGGACTCGCGTCCATCTGCCGTCATCACACGAGCATGCTCGGGATTAGCCTGCAGTACCTGCACCTTATCCACTAAGGGATCGTACTTGCTTGTGCGAACCGCACATTTGAGATAGGCCGGCCCTGGCTCAGCAAGCCAACTGGGTAAAGATCGGATACTACCCGAGCTTCTAGGGTGGTGGAACAGTCTTTCGTGAGGGGTCTGGTTGGTGGCCATACATAATAGAGCCCTGATCGAGTTCAGTGCCGCAGGCAGCGACCAAGCCCATTTATCTAGGTCCCGGCCGAGGGTCCTGAGGCTTAGCATGACGGCCCTCCATATAATCCCATTGAAGCGTTCGATCTGCCCATTCGCCTGGGGTCTGTACGGAGTGGTGTAACTCGAAGCGACATTATTTTGGAGCAAGAAACTCCTCACTTCCTGGGACAGGAACACTGCACCCCGATCGGTATGCACGTAGGCCGGATAACCAAACATAGAAAACAAATCCTGCAGACACCGTACGACTGTGGCAGCCGTCAGATCCGCACACGTATAAGCGAAAGGGAATCGCGAGTACTCATCAACGATAGTGAGCAGATAACGAGAGTTACTCGACTCTCGCAGCAGTCCCTTGAAATCCATCGCCAATCTCTCCCACGGTCTAGTAGCCCTAACCAGCGTCCCCATGGGAGGGTTGTAAAAACACGGTTTGAGTTCCGCACATACAGCGCAGTCGCGGCAGATCCGGTGGATGTCCCCAATCGAGTACGGCAGATTACCACTACGCACAAGATGAGCGAAACGAGTCACCCCAGGATGACACATAGTCATGCAAAGCGCGCAGACCCTCCAAAGTTATGATACCCGCGCACGTCGCCGGCCTCGATAAAGCGTCGGCGACTAGGTTATCCTTCCCTGGGTGATATTTGATGGTGTAGCAGAAGTCGGCAAGTTCGATACGCCAGCGAATGATTTTCTCATTCTTAACGCGTTGAGCATGTAAGGTGTCGTACATAAACGCCACGCTTTGTTGGTCCGTGATTATTTGGAAGCATCGCCCGAGCAAGTACGGTCGCCATCGCCGAATCGACTCGACGATCGCGTACGCTTCCTTTTCGACAGACGAATGCCTCCGCTCAGCGGAGGTGAGAGTCCGCGAAAAGAAAGCCACAGGGCGCCACACCTGGGAGAGTATCGCCGGATCCGAGGCATCACTTTCTAAGATGAAAGATTCGCTCTCGTCGATCGTCGCCACAGCGGCACCAGCGATGTCAGACTTAAGGCCCCTAAAGGCAGCCAAGGCGGCTGGGCTCATGGGGAACGTGTCGCAGGCCACGAGGGGGCGGAGCTTCGTGGAGAAATTTTGCACCCACTTAGAATAATGGGCGGACAGCCCGAGAGCACGCTTCAGCGAAGTCCGATCGCAGGGCGGAGCCATATCGAGCAAAGGCCGCAGTCGCTCCTTATCTGGAGCGACACAGCCATGGGTCACGGTGTACCCCAGAAGATCTATCGTGCATAGGGAGTAACGACACTTAGCCTCATTCATGGTTAGGCGATACCTCTGTGCGACCTCGAGGAAGTGCTTCAGATTAGCATCATGATGCCCCTGGTCATGCCCACAAACCGTAAGATTGTCCAGATATACAAAGACATCTGTCAAGTTCTCCTTAGCAACGAGGTCGTCCATAGCCCTCTGAAAACAGGCGACCCCGTTGGTCACCCCAAAAGGTAGTCGGATGAACTGGTATAACCTTTGACCCAATTCAAAGGCGGTATAGATGCGATCGGCCCTAGAGATGGGGATCTGATGATACGCACTATGCGGATCGAGTGCTGTAGACTGAGTACTGGGCCACCTGTCGAACCAGTGTGTCCATCCCCGGTAGGGCGTAGGCATCCAGCTGTGTTAAGCAATTAATCGTCTGTGAATAGTCGATTACCAGGCGTCTGCGATGCACTTCACTTCGCACCACTAAGACCTGGGCCCGCCACGGCAACCTGCTGGGTTCTATGATACCTTCCTTTAAGAGCTGGGCCATTTCTTCCGCAATGAATTGCACGTCTGCTCGTGAGTAGCGCCATGATTTCACCGCTATGGGAGTGCAGTCAGTGGTCAGGTTGGGGAACAGCGAAAGGGGCTCAATTTCCATTCTTGCGAGTGCACACACAGCGAGTGTGTCAGTCCCACCGAACTTCCATTTCCAAACGTCCATGTCGCTTAAGAAAATCGTGTCCTAACAGAATGTCAGCACATAAAGCAGGTAAGACCATGAGATGTACATCTGGAAACATGCGTCCCTTTATCACAAGGTTTAATCGACATTCTCCTTTTGTGCTGAGCCTAAGCCCTTGGGATGCCATAAAGATCCGTCGTGTTGTCCCTAGAACCGGCCACCCATTTCTTTGCACCAGTCGAAGATCAATAAAACTATCCGTAGACCCCGTATCGATTAAAGCCCACGCAAAAACGCCTTCGATCATGAGTGGAATAATGGCATGAGCAAGGCCGGAAGATCCGGCAGGTATTGTGCCATCCGAGCGAGATGATCGCGCCTCGCGTGTAGATCCCACGCCGGCTGCAGTTTTCCGGTCATTCGAGCAGCCTCCGGAGGGCACTCGTGTCAAACGTATAGTTTGCTGTGCCGGAGCAGGAGCTTGTAATTCGTATGAGCAGCCTTCAGAGGGCGCTCGTGGTACGTGAGAAGGGTCACAGCCAACTGTAGTTTCACGTGCTGAAACAAGAGCTTGTAGTTCGCACGAACTGCCGTCGGATGGCGCTCGCGTCACGCGCATCGTTTCAAAGCCATCACGAGACGTTCGGATTCCAGTCAAGGATGGTCGCTCCGTGTTCAGTCGTGTTAGCGCCACTTGTTTTGGCGGCCCGATGTACTTCACCAAGGTCGAGCGTGCAGCCAAGGGCCCACGAGGAGGAGCGCCGCTCATCAAAGCCGGGTGAGGCGCCCCGCTCCGTGTTCCGTCCGTTGGCTCGGCGATAAGCCCATTCAAGGTCGCCTGAGTTCGCGAGCCCCACGCAGTCTTTCGGCAGACTTTTGCAAAATGTCCTTTCATCGAACACAAATGGCAAAGCGCTTCCCGACACGGACACGCTGACCTGGGATGTTGCCGATTCCCACAGAAGCAACACGTAGCGTTCCGTACAGGCTTTGGCCCAGCCGCCGCAGCAGCCGCCAAGCCAGAATCCGGGTCCTCCTCTGGAGTGGCCAGGGGTTCCGCTAGCGTGGTCGTGTCCGCTCCCGGATCCACGGCGGTAGCTCTCTCCGGTCGCGCGAGTTGAGAAGTCCTCGCAATGACCCGTGTGTGGTCATAGGCATTAGATTGCTCCCGGGCCTCAGTGTATACGTGTGCCAGCCGTAGAGACTCCGTGAACGTCAGGTCAGCTGTCTCTAAAAGTCTTAGCCTGAGAGTAGAAGAGCCGATCCCAGAGACAAAAGCATCTCGGACAAGATCATCCTGGACTTGCTCGGGAGTGCGTACCTCTTGAGCACTGTCCGCAAGTAGACGTCGCAGTTCCTGGGCGAAGTGATCCACCGTCTCAGTGGGTTGTTGACTCCGCGTTGCGAGCAGATGCCTGGAGTACACCACACTCCGTTTTTTAATGTAAATTCGTTTAAGCTCTGCCACAGCGGCATTGTACGTCGTACACTGTTCGATGCTCCTGTAGACGTGATGGTCCACTTTAGTCTGCAGCATGTCCAGTTTCGTTTCAGCAGTGGGAACGGTATCCTGTGCTTTGAACTGGTTCTCCAGTGATTTGAGCCAGTGAGTTAGCTCTGAGCCCGAGTCCACTGCTTGTGGGTCGACGCTGAACGTCGGTACATGGATCATCTTGTGTCCCACTATTTTCATAGATCTTGATTGTTATTAAGTGTTGTGGAAATTAACCAAGTCCACAACTTTGTCCCATAGGTAGGTTTAATAACAATCAGATCTTTGGCATCATCCTGTAGAATACATTCATGCAATATATATCAGGATCATGGCATCATATAGGAAGGATCGACAATATTAGTCAATGCAAGCAAGCCTAGAATATGAGCGGGTACGTACCATTCAAGACCACATGTCATAGTATAATGTCACAGGAGTGGCTCAGTGTCGCGGACGTCCGAGGTCTTATAGACGCCCCTCAGTGGTTCAAGTGAGCATCACACCCGGGTTCAACTTTGATACATTTTCACCACACCTGTTACCTTTGACATTCCTTTGAAAGAAAAATGGTCCGATCATCTGACCACTTCCACAAAGTCCCAACCAAACAGTCCACTATTGTCGATTCATGTTGATGTCAAAATTAAATTCCGGGGGTTGTCCTGTCGGTGCATATTCAAGAACATTATGGGTATTGACCTTGCCGTCCATGGCAAAAGCAGCTTCGTCACCGATAACGAGATACCACAGGAAATTGACATCTGCTTCGCAATGTGCTATCAACCATCTGGCAAGCACCAGCCACCTGGCAAAATCCCCTGGCGTAAGTTGATGCCAGATGTGAATCCGACATGGATGTTGGTGGAGGTCCAGTCTTGTGATTCGGTTGAATGTTGCCGAAGGCAATCCTGTCCCATTTCGTCTTGCACTGGTATCCCTATAATGCTCCAAATCTTGCTGCCTTACTGCTGCAATGTTCATTTCCGATCGCCCAGTGCGCCTCCTCCCAGAATTCTCCTTGTTGCTGTTGAGGCTAGTGCCATGCTCTTGATATCCCTGAACGCATGATGAGTTCGCTGCAAACTTCCACTTTGGTGAAAGGTTGTAACCAGGAAGGTCCGCTGTTTTTACCACATAACCATGTAATTTAAAACACCTCACAAACAAGTAATTTAAAACACCTCACCACCACATAATTTAAAACACCTCACCACCACATAATTTAATACGCCTCACAGCCACATCATTAAAAACACCTCACAGCCACATAATTAAAAAACACCACACCACCAGGTAATTTAAAACACTTAACCACCACATAATTCAAAACACCTCACAGCCACATAATTCAAAATGTCTCACCACCATGTAATTTCAAACACCTCACCACCACGTAATTCAAAACACCTCCCCACTAAGTGATTCAAAACACCACACAGCTACGTTATTAAAAACACTTCACAATCACTGAAACAAAAGTTTGAGGGAGTTGTTCAGTGACAACAAAGATGCTGCCAAGATATACAGTATATAGATTATATTGTAACGAATTTGGAAAGTGTAAAGAATGTGAGAACTGGTTTGCTGTGTTTTAACTGGCCCTCGTAGAGTAAATAAGATCGAAAGACGTCCCCCTAGTTAATTACATGAAACTTACACACAGGCCACGATATATCTTTTTAAATAGCTTATTTCCTTATTCTATGTAGGCTAAATATGTGTTTCCCACTAGATTGACTCTGCATTGCATCGAACGAAACAAGCGTAGGCCCCTTTCAATTTCCCCAATCATGTCCGCTCTCCAAAGTTCCTTTCAAAAGCGGTGCGAGTGGTGTTCAATCCCGCAAGCCGCCATTGCCCATGTGCTAATCTCGGAGAAGAGGGGGGTAGGAGCCGCTAACTCACGGGTCTGGCACGTCATCATGATCAAAGGGGGAATCGGACAGCCCTAACAGCCAACCAGCACCGCGGTGAGCGACCCGGTAGGCGTGCCCTCGCAGCCGGCGGCTTGATTCCGACCCGAGTAATAAAAGCGACTGAAAGGGACTGCTTCGGCAGATGAGATGAGAGATGAGCTGTGAGATGAGAGATGAGATGAGATGAGAGATGAGCTGTGAGATGAGCTGTGAGATGAGAGATGAGACGCTCCAAAAAGGAGAGGTACTTGGAGATGAAACAAGCTTTGGAGAGACGCGCTGAGAGGAGGGAGACGGCTCCACCAGAAGGAGATGAGCAGGTGTGACCGAGCCAGCGCGTGACATCCACAGCATCAGCAGCGTCGACGCGACCGAGGGTTTTCTCGCCAAAAACGCGAAGAGTGGGAGCTGCTACCTCCAGCCCTGCCGGTTGCAGGGACCTGACCCTGCCTCCCTCTCCAGCAACCCACCTCCGCCATTCCTGCCTGCAATTTCCCCCGTGTAAGTGTGAATGTCGTCTGTCTTTATCGTTGTCCTGGGGTTAAGTAAACTGCATAGATAAGCTAACGATTCACTGTGTGACTGCTTCTTCCATCCATTGCTTGTAAATAACTTTGATCGCTCCTTCTTTTTGCTTGTGTGTATAATAAATCCTGTTATTCCTCCGAACTCTGTCTTCTTCTCTCTTCCTTCTCTTTTGGTCGCTTTAGAGGTTTCCATATTGAATATCTGTGGCGCGATTTGGTCAACGTTGGGGGAGTCGGGCTAATCGGGGATCCTGTAACGGTCGCGGTTGACCATCCGCTCGGCCCAAAGTAACATCTTGTCCGCGACCCGTAACAATATATAGGATAGATGACTGTACCTGAGTTGCTGTTTTGTCATGGTTTACACCAATCATAATTCAAAAAATTATTTTGCACAAATGTATTTGTAATATACGTGATATTACATATCATAAACAATTGAAGTTGAAAAAAAAAAAATTCAAAAAAGGTTTCCCCAAAAAAAAAAAAAAAACGGATTTTTTTTCAAACAAAATACCCTTAGGACATACACACGGGAGAGGTACGTGCATACCAGAAGTTTGGTATGATTTCACTAAAGTTTGAGGGGGTAGTTCAGTGACAACACAGACACTGCACATATATATATATTGTTGTGGATTTGAGAATCCTGTGTTTTTTATTATTGTAAATATCACCCTGTGTAAGTGTAATGAATTCTTGTAAATATCTCTGTTTTGTGTGTAAAGGTCAAAGGTCGTCCTCTTAGTTAGTCCATATAAAAGCACGTAGGCCACCATATACCCTTCTAAATAGTTATTTCCTTATTATGTGTATTAGTTTAAGGCTGTGTTTCCCATTAGTTGACTCTGCATTGCATCAAATTGGAATAAGGTAGAATCCCCTGTCAAGTGCATAGCCTCCATTGCCAACTGCATTGCTGCCATTGAACACGCAGCCAGCTCGGAGAAGAAAGGCGTGTCTCCGCCCCTCGTCATCGGAAGGAGGAGTGAGCCAGCCCCGATCAACCAACCAAGGACGAGGGGTTTGGCTTGAGAGGGCGGAGAAAGAACGATCGGGGAGGTTCGTGAAGATTTGAGGGTGTGGCCTATATAACCCGTCACGCGACACCCCCACCAGAGATGATTGAGAAGAGAGAAGAGATGCGTCAGAGAGAGTTGGGAGTCCACCGCAGCGCTGAACAAACCGCAGCTTTGAACAAACCGCAGCTTTGAACCAACAGCAGTTTTGACCACCACAGCTTTGAGCGTCGACAGCGGTGACGGCAGTTGCGGCCGCAAAGCGACGCCGCCGTGCGAACACGCCTGCGGAGGGGCAGCGACTGCTCACTCCCGGCTCGACCATTCTCCTGCTCCAGCTGAACCTTCCTCTCCTTCCAGCCATTCGTTCCTGCCTTCATTCCCCATTCGTGTAAGTCTGATTGTCATCTGTTTTGTGTGTCTTGTCCTGGGGTATAAGTAAGTTTGTATAGGTAAGCTAGAATTGCTCTGTGTCCTTCTGATCCTTCCATCCTTCTGTCTTTATTTTCGTATCTTTCCTTCTGCTTGGTTACTTTTGATTGTGTACATAATAGTTAGTAATAAATTCCTGTTCCTCCTTACTCTGCCTTCTTTCCTTTACATCCGTTTTGTCCTTGTCTTTTCCCAATTGAATACCTGTGGCACGATTTGGCCAACGTTCAAGAATCGGGTCTAGTCCTGTTAATGGTTCGAGCCGCGGGCTGCCATCCACTCGGCAAATAACATCTTGTCCACGGCCTCGAACGGGGTTGCTCACCTGCCTCCCCAGGAGGGAGCTGAGCAGCGTCAGGAGCGGAGACGGCCAGTGAAAATAGAAGGGGGACTAACCCCCCCACCCTAAGGGGAGTGCCGTACACTGTATCCATGACATATATATATATATATATATATATATATATATATATATATATATATCAAACACAGTTGTGTGTGTGTGTGTGTGTGTTTGTGTAATGTTACCGATAGACTCCTAAACGGAGAGGCTCACGTACTTGATATTTGGCACAGACATGGCCATTGAGCCAGGGAAGAGCATGGCTGACCTAAAAAAAATTATTTCATAATATTTTTTTTACCATATTTTTACCTCAGCGCATTTCAGCGAGGAATATTATGCACGGAATCTGACCGGTGGCAGAGCAGTGCGCTGATTTGCTCAGAGCGATCACGTGATGTTCTTGCCGCCATTAACTCAGTTACGCATTCACACATATTTCAGAGCGAAAAGCGATTGCGTTTTTTCACATTTCAGCGAGGAACATTGCCATTCACACCACATAGTTTTTTTTTTCTTTCATCTTTAGATCCATATTTTTTTTCAGCGAGGAATATTATACACGGAATCTGAATCGGTGGCAGAGCAGCGCGCTGATTGCCTCATTCGCGCTCATTGATGATGATCACGATCACGTGATGACGTGATCACGAATGATGTTCGTGACGCGATCACATGATGTTCCTTGCCGCCAGAAACTCACAGCAAGTAGCATAGATTTTAGCATGATTAGCATTTAGCATGATTTAGCATGATTTAGCATAGATAGTAGCATGTTTCACATAGATTTTTTTTTCAGCTAGGAATATTATACACGGATTCTGACCGGTGGCAGAGCAGCGCACTGATTCGCTCAGAGCGATCACGTGATGTTCCATCCCCGCCGCCAGTTGGCTTCACTTTTCACGGAATATGAGCATTCTATATATTTTCAATTCAGTGCGCCCGACTCGCTCACGTACTTGATTTGTGGCATAGACATGGCCATTGGGCCTTCACGGTGTAATTTGTGCGAGGCTTTTGTCCGAGTGAGCTTGAGTCGAGAGGGCGAATGTACGGGTTGGGAATGTACGGGTCTCCCTTCCCCCACCCCGGCAACGCTGGTACTGGAGGGCGTCACAGGATCGGTGAGTCTCCAAATCCGCTTCGTGCTGTTGCGAAGATTCAGGGACGATGTCGCGATTGTTGTGCTGGCTCTCCGACCATGAGAACTGCAACGTCATTGTTGACTGGTCCTCCCCCTACCCTCCCCCCTTCCCCCCCCCCCCCTCCGTCCTCCCCTCCCCCCTCCACCCTACCCCCCTTCTCCCCCTCCCCCTCCCTTTCCCCCTCCCGCTCCCTTTTTCCCCCTCCCTCCCCTCCCTTTTCCCCCTCCATTTCCCCCTCCCCCCTCCCTTTTCCCCCTCCCCCCTCCCCCTCCCCCTCCCCCCCTCTTCTCCCCTCCCCCCCCCTCTTCTCCCCTCCCCCCCTCTCCTCCCCTCCCCCCCCATTCCCCTCCCCTCCCCTTCCCTTCTCCCCTCCCTTCCCCTCCCCCGCCCGGCAATGCCGGGTACTTCTGCTAGTATATATATATACTAGTACTAGCTGAGGTACCCGGCTTCGCCCGGGTTGAATAAGAATAATACAAATATATGATGAAAAGAACATGTATATTTTAGAGCAATATCACAGTACATTTCCTACATGATGTTTTGTCAATTTTCAATTTCTCAAAACCTCTTGGTATACAACATTTCTGGTTTTCTTACTTGGTGCCAAGACATAAAGATTGCTTGGTTTTCCAACCCTCGAGCAGCCCACGTACAGCTGGCCATGGGAAGTACCCGGCATTGCCGGGCGGGGGAATGGAGGGGAGGGTAACGGGGGGGGGGGGGGGGAGGGGAGGAGAGGGTGGGGAGGGGAGAAGAGGGGGGGGAGGGGGAGAAGACGAGGGAGGGGAGAAGATGAGGGAGGGGGAGGAGGAGAGGGGAGAAGAGGAGGGATGGGGAGGGGGGAGGGGAGGGGGTGAGGGGGGGAGGGGGAGAGGGGGGAGGGGAGGGGGGGGAAGGGGAGGGGGGGAAGGGGAATGGAGGGGAGGGGAGGGGGGGGAAGGGGAGGGGGGGAAGGGGGAATGGAGGGGGAAGGGGGAGGGGGGGGAAGGGGGAGGGGTAAAGGGGAGGGGGAAAGGGGAGGGGGGAGGGGGGGAGGGAGAGGAGGAAGAGGGGGGGAATGGAGGGGGAGGGGGAAGGGGGGGAGTGGAGGGGGAGGGGAAGGGGGGGAGTGGAGGGGGAGGGGGAGGGGGGAGGGAGGGGGGAGGGGGAGGGGAGGGGTGTGAGGGGAGTGGGGAGGGGTGAGGGGGAGTGGGGGAGGGAGAGGGGGGAAGGGGGGGAGGGGGGAGTGGAGGGGGAGTGGAGGGGGAGTGGAGGGGGAGTGGGGGAACGGCTAGCTTGGCAAGCGATAGCAGGCTTTTTACTTTCATTTTTACCTCAATGAGGGCGATATATATATAGTCCGTGCTTGGAGCCTTCAAGTTCAACATAAAGTTTTTTATGAAAAATAATGCAGATGTATAACAATCCACCAATGCAAGTTCAGAAATGAATGCAGATCCTTTACTTTGCGATACAAACGCAATTCCCGCCATTTCCACTCACGATCGACCGGCGACCGCGCCTCTTCGTCCTCCGACAACTTCGTCTCACTTCTTTCACTCAAAATGCACAAAATTCTGCCGCATGAAATTATGTAGAGGCCTCGTCGGGGGGATATAAGGTAGATAAGGAAGGCGTTGTAACAGAAGAATCAAAATAAAAGTGGAGGGAACATAAGGAAATGGAAGCTATTCTGGACCCACAGCCAAACCAGACAAACCATTGCAATACACTCCGAACGTCTAGCGCCGCCACATACTACACCATGGAATTGCAGCTGGCGCGGTTTTTTTAAACCATTGATATTAAAATAAAACGTAGCCTAAAACCACCGGGATTTTATGCTGATTCCGAATCTGTGTCTAAAACTTTTCTCCGATGTGTAGTTCTTGAGTTATAAGCGGACATCCAGACAGACACACACACACACACACACACACACACACACACACACACACACACACACACACACACACACACACACACACACACACACACACACACACTCAGACACTCCTTTATATATAGAGATATAGCCCTTCAAAATATACTAGTTCTAGGAGGGGGTGGGAGAGGTAAAAAAAACAACAACACGTAGACACTGCTTGGACTTTCAGGAAATATGTCGGTATTTCAAAAAAGTGGATCTGGGGTGAATTAACGGGGGTAGAAAAGATCAAGGTTTTGGATGGGGGAAGATAAGAGATGGGGGAAGATAAGAGATGGGGGAAGATAAGAGATGGGGAAGATAAGAGATGGTGGTGGACAGCCGTTTTAAAGACCTGGAGGGAGGAGTGGGATTGAAGAGAGTGAGGGAGTTTGTTCCAGAGGCTGGGGAAAAGAGGAATGAAATAGGATAGAAGAGACTTGATTTTGGCAGTCGAATTGGCAGTCGAAAACACGCAGAAAAGAGGAATGAAGAGACTTGATTTTGGCAGTCGAATCATAAGAGGGTTGCTGGCAGATCTTGTGCGACCTGTAGGAATATTTGGGGGGGCAGAGCACAGAGAGAGCTGGGGGAGCAAGGCCGAGAGAGGAGTCGGTAGAAGACAGAAAGACCACCAACTTTTAAGGGTCTTTGGGGTCTTCAGGGTGTTTTGGGTCTTCCGGGTGTTTTGGGTCTTCTGGGTGTTTTGGGTATTCGGGGTCTCAGATTTCGGGGTCTTTTGGGTGTTAGGGATCTTTTGGGTCTCCCGGGTGTTTTGGGTCTTCTGCGTGTTTTGGGTCTTTGAGGTCTTTTGGTACTTCAGGGTCTTTTGGGTCTTCAGAGTTTTTTGGGTCTTTTGGGTCTTTGGCACCATTTGGATCTTCAAGGTCTTTAGGATCATCTGTGCCTTCAAGGATATTTTGGGTATTATGGGTCTTTGCGGTCTTTAGTGTATTTGGGTTCTTTGGGGTTTTTGAGGTCTTCAGGGTGTTTAGGGTCTTCTGGGTCTTTTGTGTCTTCCGGTCCTTTTGGGTATTCGTTGTCTTCAGGGGCTTTTTGGTCTTAAGGTTCTTTTGTTTCCACTGAGTCTTGAAGAGTCTTTGGGGTATTTTGGTCCTTCAGGGTATTTCAGGGTATTTTCGGTCTAAAAGGTATTTTAGGGCCTTTGGGGTATTCAGGGTGTTTTGGGTCTTCAGAGTCTTTTGGGTCTTCGGGGTCTTTTGGGTCTCCCGGGTGTTTTGGGTCTTCGGGGTGGTTTGGGTATTCGGGGCCTTTTGGGTCTTCGGGGTATTTTCAGTCTTTGGGGTGTTTTGGGTCTTCAGGGTGTTTTGGGTCTTCGCGGTGTTTTGGATCTTCGGAGTGTTTTGAGTCTTCGGGGTATTTTGGGTCTTCGGGGTCTGTTAGGTATTTGGGGTGTTTTGGGTCTTCAGGGTGTTTTGGGTCATCGGTGTGTTTTCGGTCTTTGGGGTGTTTTGGGTCTTCAGGGTGTATTGGGTCTTTGGGGTCTTGTGGGTATTTTGGGTCTTGGGGTGTTTTGCATCTTTGGGGTGTTTTGGGTCTTCGCGGTGTTTTGGATCTTCGGAGTGTTTTGAGTCTTCGGGGTGTTTTGGGTCTTCTGGGTGTTTTGGGTCTTTGGGGTGTTTTGGATCTTCAGGGTGTTTTGGGTCTTCGGGTGTGTTTTGGGTCTTCGGGGTCTTGTGGGTATTTTGGGTCTTTCGGGTGTTTTGCATCTTTGTGGTGTTTTAGGTCTTCGCGGTGTTTTGGATCTTCGGAGTGTTTTGAGTCTTCAGAGTATTTTGGATCTTCAGGGTCTTTTTGGGTCTTTGGGGCCATTTGGGTCTTCAGGGTCTTTTGAAACCTCAGAGCCTTCAAGGGTATTTTAGTTCTTCGGGGTATTTAAGGGTATTTTGGTTCTAAAAGTTCTTTGTTTTCTTCATTTTTTGTATACAAGGTCGAGTCTCGTATAAGAGCTAACATTGATC